>NW_008684285.1:26447-35591 GCF_000695815.1 Acanthisitta chloris
CCTCAGCTCCCTCAGCCTCTGCTCATAGCACTTGTGCTCAAGTCCCTTCATCAGTCTTATTGCTCTTCTCTGGACCCACTCCAGCACTTCTATATCCCTCCTGAGCTGAGGATGATCCATAGCGCCCATCAGTTCTTTAGCAGAGTTCCATTTTCTGAAGAACTTGTAGAATTTGTTTCATTCTTCTCTCTCCCTGCTATTAAAATCAATTTCTATCCTTTTTACATTTCCTTTTATTACTTGAATGATGCTGTATGAAGATAGTTTTAAATGTCAGATTTCCAAATATGGAAGATTTTTTCCCCTCCCTGTTTGTCTTGAACGTCCTCTGTCTCTTTCTCCCTTCACTCTACAAGTTTATTTCTTACATTCTTGGTTCAGGACCAGATCAAGAATGTATACACCCATTCTGGAAAACAAGGCTCTCTCAAATAGCCCCCAAACTGTTTTGCTTTTAATGCTTGGGAGTTGCTTCATTTTCTTTTCTAACTACTTGTTTCATACCCTTACTTTTTGATATCTCATCTATCCCTTGGACATCAAACCTAATAGACCATATGCATGTTCTGAACTTGTACCTGAATGTTTCTTAAGGCAAAGTCAAGGTGTTTTTTCCTCCCTCTGAATTGCTGCCCCACTGTGCTCTTTGACTTGATGACAGTAGTCTCACATTATTATGTCTTGTTACTTCTTCCTTCTCTGTCAATGCTGTGTGCTCAGTTTCATAATGTCTCAGTTTTTCCTGTTCCAGAGACTAGTACAGAGAGGCCCAATAATATGTATAGGTATTCTATTCATATTTCTGTATATTCAGTACTGCTGTCCTTACATTCAGAATTGCTATTTTTCTTTGTTGTGTGGAAGCTCTTTGTTCTGTAGCTCTAGTTCTGCATCTCACTGTCCTCATATTTAATTAGTTATCTCTGCACATTTCTGACTATGTTGTAGCATTATGTTAGTACTTCTAGCTTGTGCAGTTTCCACAATGTTTGTTGTAGCAAGCTCTTTCTCTATAGCTAAACACTCTAGTTAACATGCTTGTGTGTTTAATTTTCTTGATTATATATACCGATATCTGTAGGTTGTATCATGATGAAGACCTTTTTTTTTATTTGACTCCTCTGTTTGACATCCTGTCCCTCCAGGACCATTTGTTTTGTTCTGATTTTGGTCCTATTTTGGGTCTGTTGTAATTCAATCCAGTTCTGTACCAGTATATCATAGACACAGAAAACAGATGCGTCTGTATTTTTGCAAAAACTGGAGGGATAGTATTAGATGGAGATGAAGTTGGGCATTGGAAGAAGCTCTAAAAATGTCTGTCTTCAATATTAACCTATGAATTTAGCAAGTAAGAATGTCTAGGTGCATGGACATGCTACTGGCATGACCTCACACTTCTATGGAAGGAGAGTAAGGGAGAGAGATGTGTTTCATGGGGGCACCCACTTCAAAGAGTCCACGAGAGACTTCTTTGGAAGAGCAGGAGTCAGTCTGTCCAATACCCTCCCATATGATACTGTTCAGCTCTCTGAGATGTTTGACTGCCTGACACCCTGAGAGAGAAGAGAGAAGAAAAAATTTCAGGGAAATAAGGTCTCTATTCACTCATACCCAAGGCCTCAGTGGTGATGGTGTAGATCCAGCAGTGGAGGCAAGCTGAGTCATCTTGGAAACGACGAGATCAGCTATAAGCTGTCTGTCCTCTTCTACATGCTCCCCAATCAGGGGCATCGAGCTGTCCATCACCTGCCACAAGAGGGAAAAACAACACTTAGTAAGGCGGTTTTCTGCTGGAAAATGCCTGTTTCACTCACCTCTCACATCAACCTGTTGTATCTCCACATCCTTGCCAACACCTACAGTTACCACTCTGCTCATGCTGAAACATGCCTGACTTTCACTTAGAGATTTTAGGAAATAGCATGTACTTTCCCCAACTCCCTATCTTCCTTCCTTTCACAACTTGGAAGTCAAGATGACCTTTCTGGTGGCTGGGGGCTTTCTAAATCAACTAAAGACAAACTTTCTTCTTCACATGTCCTGAGGAGATGCCTCTGATGGATGAGGTCTCTCTGGCATTGTCCCACAGTATTTGGGGGTGACATTGCAGCTGAAAGGGCCACAGGAGAAGGGAAACAACATGTACCAAAGCCTGAGGAGATGAGAGCAACAGGGACTGGAGGAAACCAGGAAACATTTGGGATTAATCAAAACAAAGCACTGCACCCCAAGAGGGGAAATAAACACCACAGATGTGTAACGAATAGGATGTGACCAAAACAGCACTCAGTAGAGGAAAGTAAACTTGGTCTCTACTTGTCTTCTTGCTATGGCTGTGATACAGATACAACTGCTTCCCAAGCAAGTTCCACCTCTGTGCTGGGGAAAAGTGGGAAGCAAGACTGTGGGGATGAGGGAAGGAAAACTGTCAAAGGGTCTTTGAGAGAAGAAATAGCCTGACAACAATAATAATGAAAGCACAGCAGATCCTCAGTTGTATAGCAGCCCTGAACATAATTTTCAACAGTTCATCATAAATCAAGTGGTTTGCAAACATTAGCTAAATCCCACAGGAAGAACTATACTGTGATGAAGTTAAGATTCAGCTGGAGTAAATATAATCTTACCAAAATATCAGGCTTGGAAGAATTTACTTTATTTTGCTTTTATTTTTAAAGCAAACATGAAACCCCCTGGAAATGCAGAGTTAAAGGTTGCATTGCTCAGGAAAGGCACTGACTCATGCTCAGATAACAATCAGAAGTGAACTCCACCCCAGCAAGGCTGCAAGAGTCCATCCTTAGAGGGAAATGGAAAGTTTTGTACCCTCTTTTTTAGGTCTAAAGTAGAGGAAATCAGTGAGGTGAATTCACTGTGTTTGTATTCTGGTCTTTTCTTGCAGAATAATAGGTTTGATTAATTTCAATAGGTGTCTTTTATAAACACTAGAGAAGTTACTTAGGAAGTTTTAACTAGGGTTCACATGAGTGGGTTGGTGTTTATATCCGTTGCCTGCTTGGCCCAGGGGGGAAAAGGAGGAGGTTAGAAAATTATATGGCAATATTCAGCTAAATACACAAAGTGACTTTTCTTTCCACTATCCACTTAGCTGTTTTTCTGTTAACAGATGAGGTGGGGAATGCGATGTTTCACTACCCAGGGGCTCCTGGGGGCCCTCCAGAAGATTCCTGTGCAGGTTTCCCTCCTCACCACTCCTGTCTAAAAAGAAAATTTGGCAATTCCAGTACCCGAGTGAGAAAAGAGATCTCCCATCTCCCTGCAACTCGCCGCGCGAGGGACCCGTGTGACCACTAGATGATGCCGTTACACTGCTAAGAGTCTGGTCAGGCAAGCAGAACTCCCAGCACTGAGATACGGCTCTGCTCCAAACACCCCAAACCCCGCATTGCATAGGATCATAGAATGGTTTGGGTCGGAAGGAACTTTAAAGGCTACGCAATGAGCAGGGTCATCTTCAATTAGATTAGATTGCTCAGGGCCACATTCAGCCTGACCTTGAATGTTTCCAGGGATGGAGCATCCACCACCTCTCTGAGTAACCTGTGCTAGTGTTTCTTCACCTAAATTGCAAAAAATTTCTTGCTTGTATCTAATCTAAATGTACTCCCTTTTAGTTTAAAATCATTACCCTTTGTCCTACTGCAACAGGCCCTGCTAAAAAGTTTGTGCTTGTCATTTTATGGGCCTCCTTTATTTCCTGGAAAGCTGCTATAAGATCTCCCTGGATTCGTCTTTTCTCCAGGCTGAATAAGCCCAACGCTCTCAGGCTGTCCCCATAGGAGAGGTGCTCCAGCCCTCTGATCATCTTCGTGGCTCTTCTCTGGACCCTCTCCAACAGGTCCATTTCTTTCCTGTGCTGGGGACTCCAGAGTTGACTTCCCCATCTTAAGGACTACCTTCCCCTCTTTCTATGTCTGCAGTAGCTGGAGAGGAGGGGGAAGATGGTGCTTCATAAAACAAAGGTACCAGGAGCAACGAACCTTCTGAGCAGGTCCCACCTGAACCAGTGAAGGTGCCCCAGGGATGAGGCTATGTGCTGTCCTGCTGTGTAGTGTCTGGCAGGGGAACGTGGGATGTGGGACACAGCACATAGAGGAGTGAACAATCACATGCACAAGAGAAGGCCTTAGAAAATGGCAGTGATTTCTGTGGGAGAAATGACACAGCTGGTTGCCACTGCACTGAGTAGAATGGTGAGATGTACCTTGCCTTTTCCTCTGAGAAAGACAACTTGGTCTGGAAACTGGGCAGATAGAAATGCTAATACTGAAAAAAATCAAATGGCTGAGAGGAATATGTGAGTCCTGACATTGCACTCATCATTGCCTGGGCAATCACAGAACAGCTGGGCAAGCCAAGAAGACATCAGCACATATGGACCTGGCCTTTGTAGCTGCCCAAGGTCAGTGGCTGCTCTTGATGCAGCTGCTGTTGCCTGATAAGGCGTATGAGGGGTGAATGGAAAGCAGCCAGGCAGAGAAGAGACTCAGGAAAACACCATCCCCGTTCTCTCCCTGTGCCTATCTGACGCTGAAGCCTGAGGCTTGTTATTCCCAGCTCTGATGTGCAAGAGTGGACTGTTAGGTGATTTCTAGGGAAGGAAGGAAGGAAACTGATGATTACACATATCAAAAGAAACACAGTGCTGAAGGGATGGGCAGCACTCCTTGTATGGCAGCAAGGAACGTGTCTAGTAACACAGCTTAGCTGTATGGCAGGTAGGGCTTAGCTTATTCTTCCAGGAGGAAGAACAAATCACATGGAGCATTTTACTTGCCCTCTACTTGCTTCATATTTTTCAGCATAGCACAGGTATAGAAATAGGTTGGATTAGTAAAAAAAAGGATGGAGGGAGAGATTATTAAACCATACATATTGTTGAACTCTTCCAAGAATCTGGCAGCTAACACTGGTGCAGAATTAGCACTGTTTTGAGGATCTAGCCTTCTGATCAAGTACTGGCTACTTAGGCTGAATAACTTTGCCACCTCAAAGTGGCAAAGTTATTTAAAGCACAGGGAAAAAGAATTATCAGCAATTACTGTTAAATTCAGCTCTGTTTTAATAGACTAGAACTTTGAATAAATCACTGGTTTCTTTCAAGTTTTCCATATGAGCCTGGACAATGGTGTGTAAATGTGCTAATGCTTTGAAGGACAGAAATGCAATAGATTCTGCTGTTAGCCATAGGAAAAGAAAAGAATGTGAAGTTCAAGTAAGAGCAAATACCGTGGGTGCAAGATTACTCTTGTGCTGTGTTGATAACTCATCTGTCTTAATCTGATTCTGTTCGCAACAAACCACTGTCATAGGTCTCAGTTTATAGATCTGCCCATCACTACCTCTGCAAATCTTTCCTTGAAGAACTACTTTGCACTGTGAAAATGAATTACTACCTGCAACTTGTGCAAATTCCTTATTTGTTCAGCCCATTTAGGCATCTTTTCTTGTAAAATGTCACACCACACTGTTCCTTCTCACCAAGAAAACACGATTGTCGCATTGTGAAATAACTCTTTTCTCCTACTATCAAAAGAAAAAAGAAAAATAAAGGATCAATTTCAGACCGAGAAAAGGAAGTTGGCTAGAGGCAATTAATTACTCTCTTGGATCTGCATAAAGTAGAAAAAGGTGCCTGGCTGGCTTTGTTGTGCTCTTTATATGGCATTACTCTACTCCTTTTCCAATGATGTCCATCAGCCTGGTATCTGAATGCCTGTTAGGTGTTGATGCATCAGGCCTGCTCAGTCAGGTTCTCCACTGGCATAATTCAGCATGACCCAGCTGAAACTCTTGTGTTTCTTCTGATTTGTGTCATATGTGATCCATTGCTTTACCTCCTTGGTCTCAGAGAGAGGAGTCCTAACATGCATTTCTCTGTGTGCAAGCTGATGATGGCTGTGAGTGTATGGATGTGCTTTTCATCCAGTCAGTCACACACAGTGCAGATGTGAAAACCCAGAAGCATACCCAGACGGAGGCATATAATCTTTAAGCCCAGAATTAGCCATGTGTGCACGTACATAGGCTTATGTACAAGAATAGATGCAGGGATATGAAAACCACATCTCGCATCTGACCATGTATGGACACAGTCCAAATGTCCTTACAGTCATTTCTACCAAGACTGATTTCTTGCTCTTCCTTTCCCAGCTACATGGACATAGAGATTTTAAAGTGCATGGCAGAGATACTCTCTGCTCTGGGAGATGCTCCTCTAGGTGCTGATGAATTGCATACAGGAGCAGACCCGTCAGCCCTGGCCCCATCAATTCAGGCAAGACAGAGGCTCACCAGCATTTGGTTGCTGGCAGCATGCTTATATCACATGGCCTTTGACAGGTCACTGCTCCCCTCCCCGGGGAGAGCAAATGCATGAATGCGCCGTCACTGGAAGGCTCATGTGGTTCTCATCAGCATCCCAACCCTCAGCGGGTGGGACTGCTCTCCCACACATAGCTTTCCAGTGTGTCAGCACCCCTGCATGAAGCCATAGGCTGGCTCTGCTCATCTTCCTCAGCTGGCCTGTGTTGGTGGAGTTTACAGCAGGTCAGATGCCGTGCCTCTTTGAGTCACAGTCACAGAAGCACTTGCTTACTTGTCAGATTTTCTCTTCCTCAGAGCTTCTCTTAAGTTTTCACTTTGATTTTCTGGCCAGCTTTTCCTTCTCTACACTGTTAGGATGATCTGAGTGTGCTATTTACCCCACTCCCATATCTGCCTCCTGGCCTGGCCAAGGAGCTCATTGAATTTTACCTCTCAGAGCCACAGTGTGTTCAGCTCTGAACACAAAATTCGGTAGTACACACTGCTCATAGTAACTCTGTGATGCTTTTTCTGGATGGTCTGTTATTGTAGTGAATGTTGTCTGGGCAAAAGGTTTGAGAAAATGCACCTGTTTTATTTCAAATTTAATTGCTCCTGTTGCTTATGGACCTTTTGCCGCACTCACATTTATTTTACTCTTTTAAATTAGATGCAGCTAGGATTTTTGTTGGGATGTTCCCTTAAAGTGACTGAAGAAAAACAGGTTCATTCAGAGAGAAACTGATATTTTTAATAGACTGAATCACCTGCTGGACTTCTGTGTGGGTAATGCAGGGAGGTTGACATGGCTAATATTATAAAATCATCTAGCACTTGCATTCAAGTTGGGCTGAATATGGGTAAGTTTGTTCATGATGCTGTTGATCCCTACTAGCAGCAATGGGAGATGTGCTGGCTTTGCAAGTGCTTAGCCTGGGAAGGATGGAACCTGGGTAGTGGTACACTGAGACACACCAAACTTTGGATGCTGCCAGAAATACTTGCAGACTGTTACGTGCTTGATAAGAGGGCAGCTTCACATCTGTCCCATGCTGGTAAGGTTCTGCACTAGTTGGGATTTACCAGATGGAAATGTGAGGTGGCCAAGCACTCTGTGGCTCTCCATTTCCTTTCACAGTTCACAATGAGAAATAAAGGCACTTCAGCCCTGACACCTTTCTGCATATCTGCTGGGACTATACATCAGGTTCTTGCATGTCAGTGGGCCATACCTGCTTGTATCCTCATACAAGCAGGTATGGAGGAGCAGAGATTGCAGGACCATGCAGGGGTAAACGAGCTCATTGGTGCATGTGAACTCCAAGGCAGTGTGCTTGCAGAAACAGTTGCCAAAGGAGACTTGCACTCAGGTTCCCCATACTCTCACCTCAATGATATAGTCTTTCCCATCTTTGCTGTGGACAGCTTTGACAGCACAGATGTCAAGACCTCCAAACATTTCTGCACAGGCGTCTGCCCAGAGTCTGTACCTGCAAAAACCACAAAAGCATGGCCAAGGATTAACTGTCATTGGGTACTCCAGCAAATAGAGCCACCCACCCACTGCCCAGAGGAACACAAAGAGATTCAGGAGTCCTTTTTAAAAGGCTTCCTTCATATGTTTTGCTGGGTCATTGCCTCCCTCTCTTGCACAGGAGGTGGAGCAAAAAAAAAAAAAGAATCGTGCCTAAAGTTTCCCTTCACTTCAGATTTATTCAATCCTGCCCTCAAAGCCACCTTAAAATGTTTCTTTCCTTCCTTGGTATTTACATCAGATCTCCAGTTGGTTGTCATTCAGCCAAGCTATAAATATTTAGCTCATTTAATCTCCCAGTAGTGTTGGCCCCTCAGCGTTTGTATTGGCTTTGCCTGAAAGCTCTCCATTATGCAGGCAGCTTTCTCCTGATAAGATGTCCTGCACATTGGGACTGGAATGGGATTGGAAAGTGAGTGCTGAATTTAGTGAGGAGTAACCAGCCCCTCCCTGATCTGTAACCAGTGGCTCCTGCGTTTTACAATTTACTATCAATTTTATCCTTTTACAGTCTCCTGTCTCCTTTCTATCCCCTGGGTGTTGCTTCTAGCCAGGCAGTTCCATCACATGGATCAGGAACTCTTTTGTTAGAGGCTACAGGCTGCAGCCCTTTTCTCCAGTGATCCCAGGATGGGAATGTGAGCTGGTGCCCCCTTAGCTGTCCTGGTGTTGGAGGAGGAGAGAGAATGACAAGAGGCATATTATAGGGGGGACCACATCCCCTTGCTGTGGAAATGAGGAGGGAATGAGGCAGCCTGGTTTTATTTCCTGTGCAGCTGTGCTGCAGTCCCAAGCATTTAAATAAAAATAATAATCTCAGAACAGCAGATCTGTAAGCAGGACTATAACAAGATGCGGAGAGGGGAGGGCAGGCTACAGTCTCATGAAAACACTGACATTTTGCAGACCCTACAGGGTCTGGGGAAAGAGCTGTTCTGGCCAAAGAACAAATTTATGTCCTCAAAACCATCCAGAGTCCCCATAGCTTGACAATATAATGGTCAACTTGTGTGAACACGATGTTTCTGGGAAGAAGCAAGATTGTGACTTATATGACTACCAGTGATCTTTTATCCCTAATGAGGAGACCAAGTATATTCACCCCAGACCCCCAAGGAAGACAGTGTCTGATGAGGAGGCCATAGCATAAGGGAGAACTATGGACCCAGGGAGCCAGGCAGAAGGTACAGCAAGCCCCTCCTCATGCACTGCTGTGGCCCCACACCCAGGGACACCACTGTGGGAATCACCTCTGTTCCTGAGGGATGTCCCTGTGTGTC
>NW_008684285.1:35611-58319 GCF_000695815.1 Acanthisitta chloris
ACGTCTTTAATGTTTGCCAGCCATAGGTGAGCATGGGGAAGCATCAGGGCTGCTGAGGTATAATAGCAGTGCTGTGGGGAAGAAGAGCATATTTATGCATGTGCACCAGAGTTTGCATTTTCAGAGGATTTAATGTCATTTCTGTATTACTTGAACATGTCAATCCTTTGGACTACCGTTCAGTACAGTAGGTACTTCAGGTTGCTCCTACTCATCAGAGCATTTCAGCACACTCCTGCTTTGTGGCATGCACTGACAACTCACAGATTTCTACAGGCTTTGTTGCATTTATGGCTGGATAAGGTTAGAGTGGTGACTTATGGTACTATACCTATAAAATGAAAATTCAAAATGCCGTGTGGCAGGTTGGCAGGAACCTGGGGTTTAGTCCTACAACACTGCAATAAAGTGGTGTCTAGCCTTCATCTCTCTGGCTTCATCTGTGTTGTAAACAACCAGAATGCATCATATTGTCCAGTTCCCACAGTACTGTTAGGGTCTACCAGAGTCACCTTCAGCATCTGATTTGGGGCTTGACTTGGCTTCCCTGTTTCACAGAACTAAAGGTGCAGAAGGGACCTTAGGTGATTGCCTGCATAACTCTCATACCCCAAAGAGGAGACATTCCTTTAATCTGGTCTGAAAGAGGACAGAGATTCCCCATCTCCTCCAGACAATCAATGTCTGTGCTATGCTAACCTTACTGTTAGAAGATACAGGAAGCATTCAAAGGAACCTTTTCTGCTATAATTTAAGCCCATAATTTGTTAAAGGATTGTACTAGTGATATAAATGGTGAGTAATGCCTATTAGCAGCCTTTCATATATCCGAAGAGCTTGTGCTCTGGAAGTTTTTAAATCTTTACGATGGTGTTTAGCTTGTGGACAACTTCTTCCTGCTCTGTAACAGCTAATGAAGGAAACCACAGAATAATCAGAGTTGGAAGGGACCCCTGAGGATCATCTAGTCCAACTCCTGGCCCTGCACAGAACATCCCTGAGAATCACACCCTGTGCCTGAGAGCATTGTCCAAATGCCTCCTGAGATCCGTCAGGTTTGGTGCTTTGACCACTGCCCTGAGGAGCTGTTCCAGTGCCCAAATACCCTCTGGGGATAGAGCCTTATTCTAATATCCAGCCTAAGCCTCTCCTGACACAACTTCAGGCCATTCCCTCAGGTTCTGTCACTAGCTACCAGAGAGAAGAGGTCAGTGCCTGCCCCTGCACTGCCCCCCATGAGGAAGTTGTACACAGCAATGAGGTCTCCCCTCAGTCTCCTCTTCTCCAGGCTGAAAAGACCAAGTGATCTCAGCCACTGCAGATCTCACCTCTGCACTGCAGGCATGGATTCATTATGTATGAGTTTACACCTCTACTGGAAAAATATCTGTGGCCTGCTGTCTGAAAAATGTGGAAAAATACGCAAGTAGCTGTTGCATGTTTTTTCTCATCAGTTCATTATGTTTTCATTGAATGTTCTTTTAATTGTCTTTTAGACTCTTTCCAGCTTATTGTTATCTCTCTTCAAATGTGGTGCCCAAACCAGGACAGTCATAATTAATCATGATCCTGACAAATATGAGGTACAATCTGAAAAAAATCTTAGATTCACTTGAGATGAATGCCTACATGTGATGATGGATTCTGTATATATATAGACTCTCTGTATAATAACATACTTAAATAAGGTCATTGAATCATATCATAGAATCATAGAATTTGGAGGTTGGAATGGATCTTACAGATCTTCTCAACTCCCTGCCCTGGGCAGGGACACCTCCTCACTAGATCAGGTTGCTCAAGGCTTCATCCAGCCTGGCCTTGAACAGAACACGGGTTGGGGCAGCCACCACGTCCCTGGGCAACCTGTGCCAGTGTCTCACCACCCTTAGAGTAAAAGATGTTTTTATCACATCTAACCTAGACTTTCCCTCCTTCAGTTTGAACCCATTACCCCTTGTCCTATCATTGCAGTTCCTAACACAGAGTCCCTCTCCAGCTCCCTTGTAGGCCCTTCAGATATTGAAAAGATGGAGAACAAGTGACAAGAACAAGGGATTTGATAGCAGTTCTTCAGAATAGGATTTGGGTGACACAGCAAAGCATGTTACCATGAGTCCACAATGTCATGCAGCTGCAGTATTAGCAAATATCACAGTGATTTGAATATATGAAAGTACCATCTGCAAATTTTAGTCTGTCAGATGCATGAGGGAATTCCTGCTCCTTTCAGCAGTGAGAAGACTTTAGCTAAAGCAGTGTCCACTTTTGGGAGACTAAAGCAAAAAGGTGCTTTCAGCACTCCAGCTAACAGATTTTTCCTCTATTAAGCAGAAGAAAAACACTTTTCTGTCTCTGCCTCTCATTAGTAATGTACTTAGAATAACTTCTTGTTACTTCTTGTTTTGTGCTTTGACCTTTCTGATTTTATCCCTACATGTTTGTCCTGGTGTGCTTGACCTCAGCATGCTGCTCTTGTTTCCTGTGGCTACATTCACTAAAGATCTAATGATTTAGCAATGTTGGTTTCTAGCTGTACTTTCAGTCTGTTCTTCAAAATAGGACAGTTTGCCTTTGTGTCCTTAGTATTTTTTTAAGGAAACACTCAGTCTTTTAAACTCCTTTATCCAGCCTCCCAGGAGACCTCACTTACCAGTTCTCTTAATTAACCAAAGTTTGAAATACAATTCCTCCCTCTAACCCAAGAATAGCTAACACTGTCTTGAAACCTTCTTCCTTACCTCTCTGTCATTGCAATCTGTTCTAGCATCGCAGAACCTGTGTTTGCCTTCCAGTTCCCAGAGATGGACGTCCTCCTAGGAAAACAAACCAAAAACATAACCTGAACATGAAAATAGACTCCTGCCCCATCCTCCTACATACTGTAGTACTCATTCTTGACTTTGTGCTTGTATAGGAGGGGATGAGGCGAGGTTCTTCCTCCCAGAAGTCTTTCCAAATCCTTCCTGAACAACATTCCATACAGGATACGTTGTTCAGACTCATGAAAAACTGAATGAGGAGTTAGACAGAGAAACCTCCAAGGAATCTTGAGCACACATCAGGCTCTGTGAGTACTTTCTTTCTTTATACATCAGACCTGGGGGAGCTGAAATGCATGTAGAAAATCTCTGGGATAATCACCCTTGTGTTCTGCAATGCATAGCATCCTCTGTCCATGGAAGAGCAACTCTCAAGGCAAATATTTGCCTGAGCACCTTCACAAATGGCAGCTCTGACATTCTGGGTCTACCTAAATTTGATTTCAATTGTACTGGTGTCACAGAATATATGATCATACTGTCTTTTCACTGACTTGTCATTGACCTGTCAGTGGCTCACTGTGTTTGTGCTTAGAGGATTGCTAGCTGCAAAATTGCTGGAATTTTGTTAGCTGCAACTGATGGTTAATTTCCATGAAAAGGTACAACTGCTGGAAAATTATGGGTTTCACCATCATCCATCAGGGCTGAAAATTTTCCTTTTCTTGACCTTAGGCTCAAGGTAGAGCTTGGACAGCCTGCTGTGACAACACTCTACAGATAACCCTTCCATCATGTACAAGCTAGGACAAGTCAACAAGATGACAGGATACATCCAGGGAGCGTATCCATGCTGAAGAAGATTTAAGGAGAGATTTATGAGGAGAGTATGAGATGTGATACAATATGAGGTTGTGGGAGCCCTTGCTGCCAGTTGTCTCACCTTTTCAGCATGATGTGCAAAAAAGACTCTAAGCTTGCAAAACTATGTTCAGCAGTAGTAACACTGATGTCCTCCTAGACTTTAAACTTGGGTAATTATAGCCTACTGCCTAAGATTCGCCTTCACTCTGGTGAGAGACATCCTGGAGTGCTCTTTCTATTTCTTTTCTAAAGTGGTATGTGTAGTCGCTGTAAAATTTAAATTGTCTCTGTTACCATATTTACAGGTGTGGAGTAGGGGACCAAAGGAGCATGATTACTGTGTTGAGTAACTGTGTTTCCATCTGGCTGACTTTTGTCACTTGTTGCCTTCATCCAACATCCATTGTGCTGCCCTATTTTTTTAGCAAAAGGATGAATTCCTCCTTAAGGTTTGACTGTTATGAGCCCTTTGATGGCCTGTAAGGTCAATGTTCAATCCTAGAGTCACAGAATCATCAAGGTTGGAGGAGACCTCTAAGATGCAAGTCCAACCATTAACCTGTCACTGCTGGAGCCCCTAAAGACTAAACCATATCCTACAGCATCAGATCCAGATGCCTCTTAAACACTTCCAGGAATGGTGACTCCACCACCTCCCTGGGCCTGAGGTTACAGTGTTCCAGTGCCTGAACACTGTAACAGGTGTTTTTTCTCCTAACATCCAGTCTGACCCTGCCCTGTCTCAGCTCAAGGCCATTCCCTCTAGTCCTCTCCCTGCATGCATGGCAGGAGAGACATCTTCCACCTCTCTCCAACCCCTGTCAGGTAGTTGTAGAGAGCCATGAGGCCTCTTTCAAGGCTAAATGAACCCAGTTCTCTCAGTCCTTCCTCATACAACATACTTTCTAGACCTAAACCCCCCCCGTGTCTCTTTCTATTTTGATACGGGATTCTTAGGTTTATGTTTTTCAGTTCTGCAGTGGGAAGAACCACTTTGTTAACCTTTATTTTTATCAGAAAATGGCCCTGCAGTGGCAGATGGCATTCAGAATCCCATTAGTACTGATGGGAACTCCTGGAGTTTGATTAGTGACAAGATGATTTGATATTGGTGTTTAGAAAATGTACCTGGCCTACCAAATGTATGCAGCTGTGCTGTCCTTAAGAAAACAAAACCACAGCTAGACAGTTTTACAAGGAAATTTGACATGGGAAAGCTCCCAAAATAAGAACTCTGCTCTAGCTGTTAGGCTGATAGGTTTGGCTTGTTTATGCCTATCCATGTCCAGCCAATAATTGGGCATAAGATATAAAATTCATCTTTCTGCTGTACTTCTAACTTTCCTGCTAGGGAACTTTTCTGTTTTTAAAATGAAAAGTTTCATTCAAAGCCCGCTGGACTTCCAATTCCTGCACTACAGCCTCTGTCAATATCACTCCCAAGCATGCCTGAGCAGTTCAACTATGCCTGCAGATTCTTCTTTTCTCTTTCTCTTTTTCTATTGTATGAGGTGGAAAAGGAGACTGAAGACAAAAAACTTTCCCTAAAGATTCCCTGCCTGAAACCCCATTTCTCCAGAGCCTGAAAGACAAAGTGCTTCCAATCATCCTAAACATCAGGGGGCCACAGAGTGTGCAGTCAGTAACTTAAAGGAAAGGACTCCATGCTTTTAGAGATCAGATTTGTGACCAAGACACCTTCAGCATTGTTAGGATAACTGGATAGACTTGCAGATCAAGAGCTGTTGGTGTCCTATACTCACTATCTCTAACCTGGGTCATTTCAGTCTAAAAGTAGCTCTAGTTTAGATACAATCGATGTGGTATCCCCAGCAGAGCACATTGAACTACACTGGAGATGGCAAGGTCAGAAGTCACACTCATGAAACTAAAAGGAAGGGTATTGCCCTCTTACTAAAAGCTTGTGGCAAGAATATCCCATGCCTGAAGGTCAACAGCTGCTGGCTTAATTCAAAGTGAACATTTCACAAGTCTTCTCTGGAAATAGTCTCCCTGTTTTACCCCAGTTGGGGTGGAAGCATAATTTCTGACCCAATTTCCTCAGCCACATGAGCTGTATTCATGTTTTTCTCTTCACTAGTATTACAATGACAGTCAAATACACTTGGTGGAATTTTAGGCATGTATCACATGCTGCTTATCTGCTGCTTTGAGACGGCCCAAAGCATGGGCTAAGTAGGTGTTTGTTAGCAGTGTAAATCTGGAGTCACCGCACTGAAGTCAATGGGAAACCGAACTGAAGCCTTGGGTCATGAGCTGGAAGGAAGTGCATTGAACATCTGGGGCAGGAAGGAATGCATGAGTCACCCTGCAGCATCCTCCCTCTGGCAGATGCTTGGTGCAAAATAAACATATTCTGGAGAATTTCAGTACAGTCTTTTCTCAGAAGGAAAGGGGCTTTTCAAGTCTATATGTGTGGGTGAAGGTATAAAAATACTGGATAGATTTCATGGCTCACAGATCAAAGCAAGTCACTTAGTATGACGCTACTGCAGATGCTGTAATTGCCTTTAAGGCTGAGATTTGCTAACATGACTAACAATTTTGAGTCTTATATTTGGGATACCAGTGGGACATTTGATATTTTGGGTGCTTTTACCTCTGTTCTTGAACATAGTAGGGACTTATTTATACCATAGAAATAACCTCTTATTTTATCTGATGCTGAGACAGAGGCAACAGTCCCTAGTGGGACTGACTATACTGCTCTCCCGAGCTCACGTCCATAAATGGCTCTTCTCAATATAATTCAACCTTCTGGGCTAGCAAGGCACTGGGAGAATTTTGCTGCTTGCTTTTCTTGCTAATCAGCTTCATTTCTCATTAAGGTGTTTTCTGTTCATCACTGCTTTTGTATGAAAACGTTTCCTTTAACAAACAATTGTTTGTGCAGCTATATTCCCAAATGGAATTAGCTCTTGGTGTGACTGTTTTCTTTCTTCAATCATCTGCTGTGATTTCTGATCCCTGTCTGGATGAGTGCATGGTGAGAGCAAATAATAAGTGAGGAGAGAGTATGGTCAGGCTAACTGTGCCTTTGTTTCAGTCAGAGGCAGTCAGGGAGCTCTGCAGCCAAGGCTGGGTGTGTTGGCAGGAATAGAGAATTTTAATTGATATTGTAAACCTTCTTTTCTTTGGCCAATTTGAGCCAGACTCCCTGAGATGTTAATGTAATATTAGGCAACTGTGCTATTGTTGACCTGACCAGATTAAAAATAAATTTTCTCTCACTGAGATCACATGAAGTAGGCGAGTGTCCCACAAGTCCTTCCCATGAAGAATGTGACTCAGTAATTATCTAGTTTTCTTAAATCCATCTCTGTGCTAGGAATTCAGCTGGGAATTTTAGGCAGTTAGAGCTGAAACTTCTGTGATCGTGTACATATGATTATCTTATTTAACTGTGTTTCAGCAGAATTATGGCCTGGGGGTTAGTAAACATGGACCCAAAACTCAGAGTGTTGTGGGTGTTAGGTAACATCCAATTTATCTGGTGACCTGAAGAATGCACTGCTGGAGCTGACTACTTGTCCAGAAATTTGTGGTTGGATCAGGAGCTTCTGGAGAAGCTGTGCTGTGTAACTTTCTCATCTACTGGTTTGCAGTAAGGAGAAACAGGTGTCTTACTGACTCATGTGGTTACATCTCTAATTGAGCTTGGTGACCTGTGAAGTTAGGCTGAATGCTTTTTAATACTTTTAAATATAACAGTGTCAAGGATTCCCTTCATTGCCACCTCCCTCACTACTTCACAGGGCAGGGAGGAGCTTTGTAGCACCCACAAAAACATTTCTCCTCCTTTCCCTTCTTTGTATGCTTCAAGGAGCACATACACAAAGCGCCCACAGCGTGCTGGTTTGTACTGGGTGGTGTGTCCTCCTCTGGTCCTTGTGTGCTGTGATCTCCAGCTGGGGAGAGGATGGGTATGGGCTGGAAGATGGGGTATTTCTATGGGTTGGACACTGTAGGACTCCATGAATTTTGCTGGGAAAGATGAGCCCTTCAACAACAGGAGGGAGAGCTGATGGCAAAACAGAACTATAGTGAGAACTAACTGAATCTCAGAAACAGGCAGACAGAGATTTACATTCCTGAAACAATCAGCGGATGATGAGAAATTGAGAAGATGATCGGTGGATGAGGGATCTGGGTTCAGAGGCAGGAGGAGAACAGCAGGGCTATTTTTCAAGGAAATTAAATCAGCTTTCTACTCCTGCTCATAGCAGACACCAACTCTATCACATCCACAGCTCTATCTCCTCCCTGTTTTGCTCTGGCATAGCCATGCACTCACATGTAAGCCTTGTAGTTGCTGCCAATTTTCTGGATTCGGATGTCGTACTTGGAGTCGATGAAGGGCTCGGTGGTGGCATAGGTTTTTGCCATGGCTACTATGCTGGCCATGTCCCGGAAGTCATGCTGGTTCTCAACTTTGACCTTGATTATCAAAATCCAGTGAAAAAGAGACAAGAGCAAAAACAACAGGAGTACTTTGTGAGCAGAAGTTACCTCTGCACCTGAATCGCACAATGTTGGTTAAACTCCATGCAGACAGAGCTGAGGACAAGAACAAGCACTCTATGATTTAAGGAGAGAAATTCCCCAGACCAACCCAATCCAGGGCAAATCAATCACACCCTCCTTCCTCATGCACAAACCCTGGCAAACCTGGCACCAGGAAGGCAGCTAGTCCTTTGCCCAAGTGACTCTTGCAAATGCTCATTGCTTTTATGATGCTTGAGAAAAATATTTGATCTCTTAAGGGGCATTACTTGATTCAAACTTTGGTACTGCTATTTCCCGTGTTGGGATAAATGAAAACATCAGTGTTTGGGGTGGTCAGGAAACAGAAACTAATGCCAGGAAATCAACATGAGAGCTGCTTGTCTGCCACCTCTAGGCTTCAGTTGCCTGGCATTTACCATTACCCTCTCCAGACTTTCTTTGAGGAGTGGTGCGGGTCTCCCCACTGGACACAAGCTCTGGAGGAAAAGGATGTCTCTGGGGGAGCTTGTGATTCTTGGGGAGATTTGTGTGAGCATGAAGCCATGGGCACAGTGTGTGAGACAGCTAGTTGGGTGTTAGACTTGAGTCATACTTGGAAATGAGAGAGCAGTGGCCTATGAGCTGGAGAACCAAAACAGTAGAAGCTCTAATGATATGATCAAATCTCTATGAAAGCTCATTGATTTGGGAAAGCAAAACTAAACAGGCAGGTAGCAAGAACATAGTGGGCAATTTCACTTCACTCATACCTTTAACCCTGGCTGTTAGTGTATTGACAAAAACTTGTTTGCTACATCAGAGAAACCTGCACAAGTCTTGTCCCTTAGGGCTGGACAGATGCAGGAAGAGTGGGTTAATTGGTGGGAAAAACACCAAGACAGTGGGAAAAAGGTGAGCAAATGAGTGACTTTCTTTACATACTACCTACACTTCGTATTTTGGTAATGCTTTGAGATCACAGCTGGGGATTGCAACTCTGCTCTGCTAAGTGTCCACTCACTCATGACAATGGGTCAATATCTGCCGCAGAAGAGCTTCCCAGTTGCATCAGTGTGTGTGAAAGGAGAGTGATGCCAGACTGTGTGGAGCCAACTGAAGGAAACATGTGCAATGGTATTTGGTGTATCTTTGCAAAGAACAAACAAGTGGTTTTATATATCTGCCTTCAACCAAGAGAGGGCAGGAGCCATCTTCACTAGAGAACAGAGGACAAGCTTGTTGCTAATCTGTTTTACTACATTTAGATGGGTTTGTGTAAGTCCCAGCTTACACATAAACTAAAGATTCAGCCACATCCTGGTGCAGAAAAGCTCTTAAAAACCGAACAGTTGTGGGGAAGGTGAAAAGTGCAACTAGTTTGACCTGTGACAATTCCTAGATGCCTGAATAAGAAAAAAGACCTGGCCTTTGCTTCTGCTTTTGCTGACCACCAAATACCCCTAGTCCTCCTCCCTTTTGGTATAGTGAGGGCTATGCTCTCACTATATTCAGGAACTGCTAAGGAAAGGGGCAGAGGAAGATGGCAGTCATCTGTGGGGTGGAAGGGCACCAAAACAAAAAAGGAAATAACAAACACGAAGGGGATATGATATGTAAAGGCAACCACTACATGGTATCTAGGAGGAGCAGCCTTGCTTTGGGCTGCGTTGTTCCCCTTTCTATCCGAATGTGGATGTGTGTGGTGCAGCAGAGCAGGGCAGGGTGAGGTGGTAGGAATCCCCCGGAGGCAGAGGGAGAACAGGGAGAGGGAACCCACCGCCTGGGCTTGTGAAATACCAGGGGGAACAATGTAGTCTGTGTTGGAACTGGGTATTTTTGTTGCACAGATAAGAGCTGCCCTGGGCTGAATGACATCAGGCAAGAGAGTCCCACCCAGATGAGATGATTGCAAGAGGGACTGCATGGGCAGGCGACACCACGCGGTATTACAACATACTCTCCTGGACCCTTTTGGCAATGAGACAATACAAAAGCCATTATATAATGACCTACTTGGAACAAGGACATTTGTGGGATCTGAAACAAAGTGCTGTGCTTGTGCAACACTTGTCTCTGGGGCCAAACTGAAATGTTTGCATCCTCAACCCATGAACATTTGTCCCAGAGGTAGAGGAAGGGATGCAACTTGCCCCTCCAAATTGGAATTAGACTAATTGCTGTTGCTAGAAAGGAGCTTGGCTTGTGAAATAGGAATTTTTCCTCAAAAATACAGCATGTTAGGGAAAGTAAGGGTCCATTTCTTCCTTCTCTCCATCACCCCTTCCCTATGGAGAGAGAGGGAAAGCACTTGAAAGTGTTTTCTCCACTGGGCCTCAGGATTTTTGGCTGGGTTAATAAAGAGGGGGGACTCACCAAGGACACAAAGTAAGAAACAAAAAACAAAGAAGATGACTCCCACAGTGCTATACCACTGCACAGTCCTCAGGAAACAGCTCTGACATCTTCCCTGGCCTGTGCCAGAGTGCTTCCCATGGATTTTCCAGAGAAAGCAACTCACAGAGGTCTCCTGTTAGGAGATCACAGCCTTATTTCCCACCAGGCATCAAAATAATCACCACACCAAAGCTGAAATCTGAGCCACCATTTGTTAATTGTTAGAGCCAGCCAAATTGGACAAAATAACAGCCGTGTCCTGGGTTAACGCTGGTTCAGTCCAGAGTAGGGTTATTACTTCATAAACAGGAAGCACTCAAGTTACAGTCAAATTAGATTTATTTTCCTGCCTTATCTATCAAGTCCACCATTTTATTAGCTTTCTACTTTTAAATTTTGTATCATTCATTTCCTCCTGCCTTGTAACCTTTTTAGATGTCAATAAAATATCCATTCTCCTTATAGGAGAAAAAAAACCCCAGACATAAAGAAATCCAGGGTGTGACACCAGAGGGCATTATTTAAGAAGGGAATGTTAAAAATCATTCTAAAGCAAAGTTACCAATTTGCCTAATAAGAGACAAATCTGTCTTTTAAAATGGTGGGTTGGCCAATACATCAAACTGATAGAAGGAGTTGGAAAGGGATCAACAGGAAGCCATTTTTCTCTCTCTTTTTATTTTCAACCTTCTTAGGATAAATGCAATATCCCATTAGCTGCATAGAGCAGTGCAAACAGCAAGTGCAAACATAGCCCTTGCCCTGGCAGCCTGTTTGCTTAGCTGTGCTGGCTGTTTGAGCAGCAATAGGCTCATTCTGGAGCCATAAGCTGCTGTTTGCTGTAGTGTTTTAGTGACCTGTTGCGAAGAGTTTGGGCCAGTGTGTTGACAAATGTCTTTTCTGAGTAAGAAAGTTCCCTGGAATAGTGCCTGCTTCCCTTCTGGCTCTCCTCTCTGACCCAGGCACCAGCCATGCCCTAGCATGCTCCCTGTTGCTGTGTTGGAAAGGGGAGTCTGACTGGGTCTCTGGGGATGTGCTCACACAGATGTGAACATCCCTTTGCCCTGTGGTGGCATCTCAGAGGCTGAGACTACATGACCTACAGGTGGTGCCTGTTCCCATCCTCAGCCTTCCCAAGAAGAGCTGATCTTTCTGCCCTTGGCTGGAGAGATGGATCAGGAAGAAACATTCTGTCCCATCCCTGCTATAGACCTCCTTTTGAGGCCTTCCTGCAAGAAGGATTTTGGATGGGTTCTGGAATTGGTAAAACCTCACCGTGGATATTTCCTGGGCAGTCTGAGCCACATCTAAGGTCTGTGTCAGCACAGGTTCCTTCAGTGAGGAATCTGGGTAGAAACTTCTGCTTCCTCTGTCTCACAGTTCCCTAATCTACTGTGTTTGGTACATCCCAGATGTTCCTGGACAATAGGGTCCCAGGTTTATGGCACTACTCTATCAACTTTAGCCTAAGCACTGCAAGGTATTGCTTCAAAGTCTCCTTTTGGTTTTATTAATTATGTGGCCACAGGAAAATATAGCCAATCAGCCAAAGTGCCATAATTATACTAGGCTGCTAGGTCTGCCTTAGCCTTGACTCTCTGAGTGATAACCAGACTTAACTCTGCCTTACACATTAGCTCTGCCTTACAGGTTAAACACACAGCACTTTGGAGACTGCTTGTAGAATCACTTTCTGTGTCCAAACTGAGGTTAGAGGCAGATTCAGCTGGAAGATAAGTGTCCAAGGCTGAGCCAGGGCTGGGCTTCCCAATGTAGCATTTGAGTCTTGGTAAGCTTGTGAAAATGCACAGTCCGGGTGTTTGCCTCCAGAGGAACTGGTGTGGCTACAAAAAACTTGTGATTTTTTTGTCCATCTCAACCTGTGCTCAGCCTTTCTGTAGAGACCTTACCATTTTGGGACAGTGGGTCTTCAGAGGGTTTCCCAAGTCTCTCCTTTCCTCTACCCCAAATTATACTCCTCTCCTCAGAAAATACCTGATCCAACTGACACAAAATCAGTTTAGGCCTAACTTTAACCCACCTCAAAATAATAAAGACACAATGGAGTCTGCATTTCCTTATTATCCTCACATTGAAATTCCCCAGATGTTACACTGGCTTTAATAGAGAGCCCAGGTCTCGGCAGGTTTGGTTCCAAGCGCCCTGGATCAGTCACTGTTTTCTGTGCCCAGCAAAAGCTTTCAGACTGATGGCCAAGAAATGGGGATGCTTTGGTATTTTCAAGACAGTTGGTACCTCCTCACTCGTGAGTCAGTGGGAATGCAGTGATTGGGCTGCTCTGTTGTGAATGAATGTTGCATGTCAAGTCATTATTTGTCCTCTGTAAAAGAAAATATTTGCTCCTTGACAAACCAAGGCAGCCCTTTCCCCTTCCTTTCCTCTTTAGCACACTGGATTTTCAAAGCTCTCACTTTTGGAACATTCTATTTCCAGTCCCGAGAGAGACAAGGTGACGAGCTGTCCTTCCTGATAAAAACCTTGCTGTATTTTTACATTACAGAGTGGCTCTGTTTAGTTTGTGCTATATTTATACCGGGGGAAAAAAAAGCAAGCAGAGAAGTCTTTCCCATCCAGTAAGATAGAAAATAGCTCTGACCATATTATTATGAACAACAAGTTTTTCTTCTACAATGTAATAAATTCATCTGAGCCAGGATTTGTACTGGGAATGTGTTTTCATAATTATGGGGCAGGAGGGGACAGGAGGTGACTCTTAAATTGACCTAATTAGGAAGGTCAAAAATAAAGTAAGAGTAGCAAAATATATATATTTATTAAATTAATAGAAATATACATAAAGCCACATGAACAGATGCTGTTTTTCCTCTCTGCAGATCTGGCAGTTGTTTCCTTCTCATGATCTGATCAGGAAGAGGTGAAGAGGCTCTTTGAGTGATTTGCAGTGCTGGGCTCTGTTCCTAGGGCACTTCAGGGTCATGTTAGCACACAAATGGCAGATACTAACACAGTCAGAGCTTTATTCTTTTCCATGGGCTCTGGCATGACAAGATCCGGAGTCAGAAAAAAGGGTTATTCCTTTCTCACTGCAGTGCTCACTCTATTCAACAGAAACCCCCTATCACTTCTGGGGTAGGTAGGCTCAAACTGCACTATGCTCATAAATACTTTGACCTCTAAGGAGCTGCTGGGTAAACAGCAGTTCTGTTCTGCACAGGGAAGGACATCTCCTCTCAATGTCCATCCACAGTTTCCCTGGAAGAGTCCTTGAGCGCTGTTGTTCCCATGAGTCTGGGAAACTTAAGTACCATGTGAGGAGGCCCTTCTCTGATGACTCAATTATAAACTAAGCAGTATTCTACAGAAATTTTATTTGAATTGATACTGTATAGGATTGTATAGGACTAGCAGCACAGAGAGCACTTGTTATGATCTTCCAGTGCCACTGAAATATGAAGCAGCCCCAAATTTTGGAAGGAGGATAACGATGGCCATGGGAGGGGCTGAGTGGCATATGTTCTGTTTTTAGATTAGAAGATTGTCTGTGTCTGGCTGAACACTATTACTGGTGTCTCTGTTCCAGGCAATAGAGACACTGTTGTTTCTGCATTTCTCAATGGAAATTTCAAAAGATGCCTTTTATTGCGAGTTTGTTTCCTTCATCTCCACGTGCACCTCATGTGCACACATCACTTGGCAAGAGCATTTCTTTCACTGATGGTATATTGCCACCTCTTTTGGTTCTGACCTTGAATACTAACTGTTCCTTTTCCAAGCCAAAGACAGTCAATAGAGTCTGTTTTGTACAACTCCTAGTGTGGTTATTTTTCATTCTGGCTTTGAGGATTCTTTGTTCAACCCTCTGACTAAAAAACGTGGTGAGTGAATTCTGTGAAAATGATGTGAAAACAAACGTGATGTGAACATGAAAGTCAGTTATAATTATGCTCTTTCTGTCAATTATTGCAAAATAATAAACACTCAGCACTTCTTACACTGCCAAGAGCCTTATGAACATGAATTAGCAAAAAGTATCAGGTGATCATCATAATCTCTCTGGTCTGTGACAGAGAAACTGAAGAAAAGCTGAAACAGGGAGATTTGTGAAATGACACAAATCTCCCTGCAAGCTGATGGTGGAGCTCTTTGGGGAAGAGGCATTTTCTGCATCCAGGATTTTTCTGGCTCCTGGCCACTGCCTTGGTACAAATAAAGAATAACAGTCCCTGGACTTCCCATCTTTGCTCATTTTTCTACGTCTTGGTGCTTCCCATTACATGTGATTTTATCATTAATAACAAGAAAAATGTAAGAACTTCCTTGACAATTTCAGATGGTAATAAGATTGCAATCTGAATGCTCACATCCTTTGAAGCACCATTACAGGTACAAACACATGGCTCACTATCTTGGCATCGTTTGTTGCAATAAGTACTATTTTTAATAGTCACATGTGTTCTTTGGCTAATAGGTTGGTTATTTTATCCTTTGTTTCTCCAGTCACTGCTTTAATACAAAGCATGACCCAATGCAGGTGCTGTATTAATATTTACTTTGTTACACTCATCTAAACCAAAAGCAAACCTCTCTCTTTTCCTATTACATATATTTTACAGCTTAAGACCTGCCATTTCCTGCTATCATCTCTACTTCTGAAGACCACTGCAAAGAAATCCTTTAGCTCTCTGTGGTAGCCTTATAATCATTTGGCCTCCGACCAATTCTTTCTTCTAAGATGCTGGCTGTCAGCCTATCTTCATCTGGAACGACTTCCTACGTACCCTCCTTGTACTGCTGAGTACAATTGTGCCTGGAGTTTGAATAGAAACTCTATTCCCCCATAATTTGTGACAGCAAAATTCAGTGTTTTAAGAGAATAAAAAGGGAGGGAAAGTGAGAGGTGAAAGAAGAGATCTTCTTTATGTATGGTGCAGAAGACAATAGCTAAATATTCTGCTCAGAGTTTTGTCTGGAAATGTTGTTAAGATTGCAGTACTTTTCTCTGATTATGCCCTCATTTTTGTAGCCACTCAGGGTCCTTGGTGCATGAGACACATGAAGCCCTCCCTGTGTTACAAGTGAAATGGCAGAGCAGCCAGAGAGACCCAGGCTTGCAGGGTCTCATGGGAGAGGTTTCTTCCTCCTGGTTTGTCCTGGTTGAATTTTGCTAATGAAATCCTTCCTAGAGTGGCTCCCTACAAGCACCCCTAGGCTGTCTGCATACACTCTAATTCAATGACACACCTGCCTACTTAACATATGCAGGACCAATATTTTAACCACCATTTCCTGCTTGTTTACATGTTTGTTCAAATGCCAAAAGCCAAGTCCAACCACTGATACAGGGATCTGAGCCCATTTCCTCTCCAACAACTACCATCCAGGTAGGGAAACATTGCGACCAAAGCAAGAAAGATTATGAGAGCTTCCATGAGCAATCCAACAAGCCAGAAAGGGCTTCTTGTTTCCAGAGTGCATGCAAACACACTGTACTGAGTTTAAGTCTGGTGTAACTATATATAATTTTCAGGCCAAGTGTGAGGCTGGGAGAAGGTCTGTTTGGTCTAGGGAAGCACTGTCACAAGGCATATCAGTTATGAAGTTCATGTCTCACCCTTTTGACTTCAGAGATGATACAACAAAACTTCTTAATTCTGAACAAATCAAGTTTTTAGACAGACAGGGGATGCCTTTTTAAAGGATACATGCAAGAAAGAGGGGACTAAAGTACACCAGGAATGTGCTGGCGATGCCTCACTGAGAGGGGAGCTCGGTCACACCAAGAAACAGGGGCTACTAATTCACTGGGGAAATAAAGATCCCAGAGAGCCTGGGAAAAACAAACAGGTCCTTCTGGGTAGTGAACTGTTTTTCAGGATTCTTTGGCAGGCAACCAGCTACTCTGCTTTGTAAGGTCTTGTTCTTCCTTGCAAGGAGGAAAAAATAACTGAAGGGCTCCCGTTTTTTGAATAAGGTCATCATAATGCACTCAAGAAGCTCAGGGCCACTGCTTCTCATTGTGAGAGCTATGGGGTGTAGCTGCACGTTACAGGTGCTTGAATGAAAAACATTACCACTTTCAGGAGAGGAGAAAATGTATAAAAGACAAGCCTAATGACTTCAGCCCAGCCAGCTTTTCCCCCACTCTTCACAACCCCCCTTCCCACATCCCAGACAGCCTCCAGCCCAATCCCACTGCCTGTCTTAGAGTGCATGACAGCAGAAAAAGGCCTTTTCTCCCACAGGAACAGCCAGTGCAACTCAGATAGGCTGTGGGGAGGTTTAACCCCTTTGCTGGATGGTCACATGCCATGTATGATCACAGGAATCCTGTGCCATATATATATGTCTCCAGAGCTATTTTTTTCTTTTACTTACCTTGCCCATTCCAGCATGAGCATGTCCCAGCTTGACCACTACAGGGAAATTCGGAGTTGTGAGCTGAAAGACAAAAGAAGGAGCTCCTTATTATTGCTTTCCAGTCACTGTATTTGAAATATTATCTTATTTAGTAGCTTTTCTCCCCTTCCTTGTTGCTGATAGGAGGACAAGAAGGTCAAATAAAGTTAGTCTAGGTGGTAGGGCAATAAGCAAATAGCTCTTTACTAGGTCCCACATGATTTCTCATAGCAGTCTTCCAGGATCTGAAGGGGCTCCAGGGAAGCTGCAGAGGAACTTTGTGTTAGGAGCTGAAGTGACAGGACAAGGTGCAATGGGTACAAATTCAAAGAGGGGAAATTTAGGCTAGATATCAGGAAGAAGATTTTTCCTGTGGGGGTGGTGAGACACTGGCACAGGTTGCCCAGGAAGACTGTGGCTGCCCCAACCCTGGCAGTGTTCACAGCCAGGTTGGATGAAGCCTTGAGCTACCTGGTGTGGTGGGAGGTGTCCCTGCCCAGGGCAGGGGGTTGGGGCTGGATGATCTGTAAGGTTCATTCCAACTCTTAAAATTCTATGACTCTATGATTGAAAATGGAGGTCAGGCAGAATTCCTCTGATCTGATTCCCTTTTGCGGTGTGATAGCAGCAACCTCTAAAACCTTCTTTTTCCCTTTGCTTTTCCCACCCTGTATACATGGATGTGTGTACACTCATATGCATTTAAGACACAGTCACACCTGCAAGCTTGAGTAACTGAACACTTTCAGATGCTGAAAACATCTGAATTGTGAGAAAGAAAAGGATTACTTGTTCTTTTCCACAGGGACTGCTTTGGCCTTTAAACTGAGTGTACCCCTCCTGTCAGCAGGGGAGGAAGGATGACAAGGAGAGAAGGAACTAGGGCCAATCCTTGGGTTAAATGCACAAAGTCCATCTATTCATAAAGCCTCTTTCTCTCTTCTCTAACCTCAGGGGTGGGTATAGGGATTAAAAGAAAGCAAAGAAGTGTTGAAATCAGCAATAAAAATAGAAAAAAATGATGTCATGTCTTCTTCATGACTTGTGTGGTGTTTACATTGGGCAGGGTCCTGCCACCTGAGTCATGCAAGTATGTCTTTGAGCACATGCAAGATTTTTCTCGAAGAACCACCAGTATCCTCTCTGCCTTTTATTCTCTAGTTTCACACTCGTGCAAGGATTCCCTTGGACTGATTGGCTGGGAGATGGGTGGCTGTACTGGTAAGAAGAGCATGTCAGGAGCAGCTAGGATATATACACCACACCTCCCCTATGTACTGACTGGTCCATTTCTACACCTCTGCTTGGCATCCCTGTGACTTTCATCTTGTCCTGTGCTCATGATTCTTGTGATCTAAATGCTATTCATTCAGTACATAACCTCTTATTTTTATCGTATATTTAATTTCCTCTAAAGAGAATTCTTTTAAAAGACACTTTTGTCTTTGCTTAAATGCCTGAAGCAATGAGCTCTATTCATTAAGCAGTTAACCTGGAGATCTGGCAAGGGGAGGGAGTTGAATGTTGACAGATAAATGGGTCTCTTATTTATTTAAGTTTGAGAGCAGATAAACAAATTGTTCTTGTACTAATTACCAATTGTCTTATGGACAGGCAGGCACTACGCCCTAAAGATAGAATGGTGCTGCAGTCTCCATCTGTGGCAGCTCACTATAAATAACAAAATTACTAATGAACACTGATATGTTTTGCTATTCAGCTGCTTATATAAAGAAATGTCACAGGAGAGGGGAACAGTGAGTGCATCACGTTCTCAAGCAACCTGTGTCACTTGTGAGGGCTTTCTTCAGGCAGAAAGCTGAAGGATCCTCTTTGGACATCAGAAGGGCACACAGCTGCAATAACTCACAGTCCTGGCACAGGCAGGAACCAGCACCCACTATTTCAGAAGGAGAGGCAAGAGACTAACAGGTGGCCAAATAATCATGCATATGTCCAGGCACATGAGTTTGTGCTGTATTCCCCTTTCACCTCTCAAACTTAATTTGCTGCTGGCATAAATGAATCAAACAGAGAATTGCACCTGAGGCTTACTGATCGGGTTATGGATGAACTGTGCCAGGCCTTTAATGCTGGAAGATGAAAGGTAGTTAGGACACCCACCTGCTCTGCTCTGGCTCACTTCCCAGCTCTCTCAGCCATGCCCTCTGAGCCAAAGCTCTTGCAAGCCCTGGTCTCTGTTCTGTGTTTGTGAGCAGAGGTAGCAGCTGTTCCTACTGCACAGGAAAAGCAAACTGCATGCTGTGAGCCTGCCTGATACCCTGGCGAGGAGGCCAAAGAAGTGCTTGGGCTAGATAATGTTCTATCACCAGCCCAAAGCAGACAGAGGCAGGAAGCAGTGTCTCTGCTGCCCTGTTTGTGTACCCTACCTACGTGTGTTGCTGAGGGAGTCTGACTTGAGCATTGGGCCCAGGAGTGGGAAGCATCTGTTTTCCTGTATACATGCAAAGAAAGTTTGGTATCCAATAAACAACCCAAGTTTACTGTTAGTCTGATAAATGCCACTGGCAGTGACAAAGCAGAGCTCAAACCTCTTCCTTTCTCTTTGCTTCTTGGAAACATGAGCTCAGCTTTCTTAGTAAGGCTTGGTCTCACCTCACGTTGGGGTGACCAGCTGCCAGAGCGTGCTGGGGTCACATGTGGCTTGGCCTAGGCATTGTGTGTGGGACACAGATCCAGATTGAATGTGTGGCAGCCTCACTAGGAAAGCTGTGGCTCCAGAGAAATGCTGCTGTATGGTTTCCCAGGAATCTGCCTGTGCCACCAAAACCCCATCAAATTTCCATGTACATGAACCTGCTTTATGAAGGAACCAATGAGAGCATGGCACATACACTGAGCTGCATTATAGAATGAGTTTTTCTAGTGACAGTGAAGTGCCCTTAGGCTCTGCTGAAGTTAAGTGCAATCAAAAGCTCTCGATAGTCTATAGGACTAAAGCAACCAGAGTCCACAACCACCTGATAAAGGGACTAGGAAGCCCTTGCTGAAGTGGTGGATGCAGGCTGAACTCCACTGCAGTCACTGGGGAAACTTCCAGCTTCCACCAGAGTCTTGTTTGGACTCTAGTCCCCTTTTTGTTGCTAATAAGGTGGCCAGCCATCTTACTTGGCAAGCACCCAGATAGATAGGGAAGCCAAAGGAAGGGAGAATTACACATGACTATGATGCAATTCACACATGTACGTGGCGAGAAGTTCTGAGGGTGGCCAAAGCCACCACAAGGGCAGACCCCTGAGACAAGTATTTACACATACTTAGTCATAAATTTCCTGGAAAAGAAGATTATTATAATCACAGGATAGCACCAGAGTTTAATAAGAAAGGCATGTTTTCACTGAAATAATGCAAAGAAATATGTCTGTGTTTTTCTATGTGTTTGTTTATGTGTTGCAAGGGCTCTTTTTTCTTGGAAAAAGATTGAAGAACACATTGATGGTTTTAAAATGTGCATAAACTGTTGACAGGACTGCCATAGATGATGCCTGCAGGTTTTGGAATGGGACTGTAGCGCTGCAGCTAGCTCAGTGATCAGATGCAGGGTGTTAGTTCATATGCATAACTCAACCCTTTGAATTACAGTCTTATAAATGTATTCCCAGATGTTGTGACACAAAAGCCTTGAGATGGCAAGGTTTACAATATGTGTCTAGAACTTGGTGCATGAAGAGACCTGTTTGGAGTCAAACAGGAGTTTGAATCCTGAACTAAGAACTCATCAGAGCCATCTTTGGTAGGAGTGAATGGAGAGTCATGAAGTTATTTCCAACTTACAACACTGGTGGCCCAAAGTATATCATTTTGGTTCCTGATTTTAAGGGCTCTGCTCTGTGTGTAGTGTCACTGCAAGGATCACTTTGCAGTTTATCAGTATTTTGGCACTGGTGTGTAAAAGTGGGTGTTGGTATGCATACATTAGCCTTTATTTGAAAACACATAACTGTAAACTATGACACCTTCTCCTTTACCCTCTACTTCTCCTTTCCAACACATAATGAGGTTTTAAATACTTCTAGTAAATTGATGAATATTTTCTGTATTTATTGCTAGTGGAGCTGTAGAACAGAGTTTGATCTAAATTGATCTGAAGGGAGGAATCTTTAATGTAACCTGAACTAACCCATAAATACAATGCTTTCTATTCTTGCTTCATTGAGGCCCTCAAAAGAGATGCTGATCTTAAGTCTGGGATTTTGTGTACTGTCCTGTAGCCCATGAACAATCCAGAATGTATCTTTTGATTTCCTTCTGCTATGTTTAGTTTTGTGCATTAGTTTGCATTGTCTATTTCATCCTATACAATGAATGTTCTGTTTCCAGTACTATTCTTCTGCAAAGCCCTTCCAATCCATGCTAAAATGAATAGTCAAAGCTGCAATTACATCATGGATGGATGGGAGATGGAGCCATTAGAACTTTGGTCTCTTGGCATTAGTATTGCATTAACATCATACCTAGGGTTTTCAGCCAGGCCAGAAGTCCTCATAACACAAGGTAATGTAATTTTTGCTTCACCCTTCCCCCAAAAGTAATACTTTGAATTTATCAAGGTTTTATACTCTAAACTTGACCTTTCTGTTTATTTAGCTGCCTTTACTTGAATGGTGACAAAGTCTGTTCTGGGTGGGTACCTAGTGAATGATGGGAATGTTGTTCAGGCACTTGAGAGCGAAATGTTGAAAGTAATGTGTGTGGCACTTCCCTGGTGTCAATTAAATTGGAGGAGCAGTGAACATATAATTTCCTGTAAAAGCCTGCAAGCTGATTCAAACCTACAGGAAAATAATGACATCATGACATGATGTCATTGTGCTTATGGAACTATCTTACTAAAAAGCTGGGCTGAAGATCAGCACTGGTTGCCTGCCAGCCTTGGCAGTCATGGCAAAATCAGGGCCATATAGTGAAATACAAAGGAGAAGCAGTAGTGCTCTTTCTTATTCACTTACAAGTAGATGTAATCACCAGCTGCATGCAGCATGACTGACTCACTGGATTAATACTGTGACCCATGGAGGTCTGTGGTAGCCCATGACTGTAAAACACCAGTCCTTTCCCCTCTGCTGTTTACCAGATCAGAACTCATGTAAGAAACAACAAGAAGTGGTGGAAGAACATCTTGAATAGCAGTTGCCAGCATTGGCTTTTGGGTCTCGCTCTCGTGAGATCCCACCTGCAGTACTGCATGCAGTTTTGGTGTCCTCAAAATAAGAAGGACATGGAACTGTTGGAGCAAGTCCAGAGGAGGACACAAAGTGGATAAGAGGACTGGAGCACCTCCCCTGTGAAGACAGGCTGAGGGAGTTGGGGCTGTTCAGCCTGGAGAAGACTGCATGGAGACCTCATAGCAACTTTTCAATATCTGAAGGGCCTACAAGGGAGCTGGAGAGGGACCCTGTGTTAAGAACTGCAATGATAGGACAAGGGGTAATGGGTTCAAATTGAAGGGAGGAAAGTCTAGATTAGATATTAGGCAGAAGTTTTTTCCTGTGAGGGTGGTGAGACACTGGCACAGATTGCCCAGGGAGGCTGTGGCTGCCCCGACCCTGGCAGTGTTCAATGCCAGGTTGAATGAGGCCTTGAGCAATCTGGTGTGTTGGGAGGTGTCCCTGCCCAGGGCAGGGGGTTGGGACTGGATGATCTCTAAGGTCCATTCCAACCCCTAAATTCTACGATTCTATGATTCTACTAAAGACACGTGATATGGATTCCTTTAAAACACTAATGTGTGTGTTGATTACTGTGTTATAATTATAGCACAATGAAGAAAAAATCATTATCTG
>NW_008684285.1:58361-78974 GCF_000695815.1 Acanthisitta chloris
AAATCCTGAGGAGGAATAGGTATCCTCAAGAGTCTCAGGAGGAAGGAGGACATAGGATTTATGATGCAAGTAGCAATGAGATACTTGTGACAGTTGGAGTTCAATGACAGCTGGATTAAGACAGCATTGTACAAGATAGGACCTGAAGCAGTATGGCAAGTGATAGATGGGATGGCAGCTGGAGTCCAACAGTTCTCCTTCTAGCAAAAGAGGAGACAAGGTATCATTTTAGGACAGGTTAAGTATTACAGAACTTTACCAAGCTGGAGCAATGACATCAGTGCTGTGGGTGATTTAGTCCATAGCAATTTTAGTAGTCTGTAAGGGAGGTTTGTAACATCAAATGGAAATAAACTAATACACTTGATGTAAAGCACTGTGAGGACAGAGGTCAAAGTTTTAACAAGCAAGCTAGTTTCGGAGATGACATAAAGAAGAGGCAAGAATGAGGCTACTGATTACAGGGTTCTAGGGGAGAGAAAACATCCAATAATTTGAAGGGAGACTCAATGCTGCAGTGAGAGCAATGGGAGTGCCAAGAATGAGTGAAAAGCAAAGTTAGATTTAACACACTTCAGATGGATGGGCTTTTCATTTCATTCAGCACTGGAGCTGCCAGTAGGAATGAACATAGCAAGTAACTAGATGGAGATATCTCATAAACCAATTTGTGCTACTAATGGAAGTCAGCAGCACCTTAGGGGATGAAGATCCTTCAGGATAGCAAAAAGTATCCTCTGATTCTATCATTGCTTTTAAAAAGCACAACACACACAAAAAAAGAAAACCCAAGAGCTGCATGACTTAGTCTCCACATCCTCAAGTAAACAAACCACAAACCAATGTTTCAGGGCTCCTAACACTTACTGTGGTTAGAATGGGTCACGGAAGTGAAAAGGGTTAGGCACAAAGCAAAACATTTTGTCATTAATTCCAGCTCTAATGTTACTTAACTTCTCCTTTATTTGAGACAGGATGCATTTCAGTTCCCACAGCGGAGAATCAGAGTGTGAATTTGATACTATTCTTATTTCCTTGGAGCCTCGAGTTTGAGAATGATATGAACATATCCAGACAAGTAGATACTCAGAATAAATCCACAAAACAGTATCACAGAGTCACAGAATCATTACAGTTGGAAGTGACCTCTGAAGATCATAGAATCATAGAATGTAGGGGTTGGAATGGATCTTACAGATCATCCAGTCCCAACCCCCTGCCCTGGGCAGGGACACCTCCTCACTAGATCAGGCTGCTCAAGGCTTCATCCAGCCTGGCCTTCAACACTGCCAGGGTCAGGGCAGCCACCACATCCCTGGACAACCTGTGCCAGTGTCTCACTACCCTTAGAGTAAAAAACTTTTTTATCACATCCAACCTAGACTTTCCCTCCTTTCAGATCATCTAGTCCAACCCCCCTGCCAAGGCAGGGTCAGCTAGAGCAGGTGACAGGAAAGCATCCAGGTAGGTTTTGAATGTCTCCAGAGCGGAAGACTCCACTACCTCCCTGGGCAGCCAGTTCCAGTGCTCTGCCACTCTCAATGTAAAGACGTTCTTCCTCATGTGGAGGTGGAACGTCTTGTGTTTTAGTTTATGGCCATTACTCCTTGTCCTGTCACTGGGCACCACTGAAAAGAGTCTGGCACCATCCTCTTGACACCCATTTTGAGATATTTGCATGTACTGATGAGAACCTATCTTAGTCTTGTCTTCTCTAGAAGACAGCTCCTGCAGTCTCTCCTCATAAGAAAAGTGCTTCAGACCCCTAATCATCTTTGTGGTCCCTCCACTCAGCCCTCTCCAGTAGCTCCTTTTTGAACTGTGGAGACCAGAGTTGAACACAATACTCCAGATATGGCCTCACCAGAGCTGAGTAGAGGGACAGGATCACCTTCTCAGTAGAGGATCAGGATCACTCCCTAGTGTGTGTATGTGCATGCATGTGCTTGTATTGTCACACATACCTAGCCATCCTGGTCAATAAATCCCTATTAGCACACCTTAAATCACAGACAAGTGTTTTAAAATTTGTTTTGACTACATAGGAAAGTTCTTTAGTTTCTTAATGCATGCTGTTCACTTAGCTGGTATTTTGCAGTGATGCCTTTAAGGAAGCCTCTTGTCTTTCCTTGTTTGCTAGGAGTGGATACGTTCTCCCAACTCCTTACATTGAAAAACTGTCTAAACATTTTTTATGGGATACAGTGAAAGAGAAGAAGAAATCCCTGAGTTTCCCCTTCCCCCTGAGCTGAACAGATGCTTTTTGCTGTATTTTTCTTTAAATAGAAAATTCCATTCCCCATGTAAACTCATTGCGAAGGAAGATATGGTGAACATCTCTTGTCAAAATGGATTACCCTTGGAAAAACTCTAGTGTCTAAGCTATGGTAAAAGATACATGAAGAAGACAGAGGGGAAATACAATGCTTTGTGAATTTATGCTGGTGTCTTCAAAGCCATTGCTCTTCCAAGAACCGCTAAGGTTCATGACACTGGCTGACAGATCTCTCTTCACTTGGGAGGCTTGACTGTCCCTTTTTTGTTGTTTTGAAAAGTCTGAATTTTTGCTGATTTTGAAATGGGAAGCATGGGGTTTCTTTGGAGAGACAAAACTTCCCTGAACGTCATGAATATCTGCCCGACAGAAATGGCTCTGATGTTTCACTGTAAACCTCATGCTGCTGTAACAGCCAATGACCCTGTGCAGCCTTGGCTGGCATTACCATGCCTGATGTTGGCAGGAGGAGGGCCACAAGCAACAAGTCATGGATGCTGCCTGGTACAGGGAATGGGATACTATGGTCCACTGTAACATTTACAGCAGAGTGGCAGGCTCATGGTTGGACTCGATGATCTTACAGGTCTTCTCCAACCTTGATGATTCTATGACGTGAAATACCCTCTGCCCTCCTGAAAGCTGTTGGGCAATGGATCATTGTCTCCTTCCTTCTCGTCCTTCTTCAACACTGAGGACTATTGAAACAGCAGCACAGAGAACCAGGCAGTCACAGTTGGACTTCTTTGAAAGGTCCATTATAATTTTGTACAATTTTAAAAGCACAGCTAATAATCTTGATTAATGATTCAGGAGGGACTTTGGACGTAAAGAAGAATGAGGAATATGGGAAGTGTCACCCTGCAGCTGGAATCTCAGGCTACATCCTTACTAGTAAATAGAGCAATGACACAGCAAGGACAACGGCGCTGATTCACCTAGACTGTTAAATTGTTAGACCAATCTCTGGCACATTCTGGCCTTCTCCCAAACAATTCCCAAGCACAATATGGAAACCAGCATAAGTCTGCAGCCATACTCCACAGGATATTCTGGAGGCTGAGTTTGACAACATGCCCGTGGTTGGACCAGCCAGAGCTGCCAGAGAATGAACCTGGAACTGTATGGTTTGCTACTGTAGCAAACCTACTATGGTTTGCTAATGTAGCCTCAGCCCATCTCACAGGGTTGAGAAGGACAATAGATTTTATCTCACATTATGCCCTATCTTTGTATGCTCCCACATTAGTGTTTCATTTTGGTTGAATGGACAAATGGTTTATCACATATGTCATACCATTCACACGTGATAATTTCCACTGACTACCTTTTTCAGAGTGAATTCAGAGTAGATGCTTTTTTGGCCTGCATACCATATTTCTTTTGCCCCCTTACCTGGAAAGTCAGGTATTACCTCATATGAGAAATGTTTGTGCTATGGGCACAGTTTGTTCTATTTTACAGCCAGATTTACAGCATTTTGAGCCCTTAGACTCATGTAGGAATTCAAATCCTTCACCAGTATGGCCTAGCAGTGATATACATGTCCCCTCCTTTTTGTGCTCTGGGACATAAATGTGGGGAGTGTCTCCAAAGATTTACCTCCTCCATGGGCTGCACATGGAGGTGAACACCGGCAGCAGTTTTTCTGAACCCTGAAGTTGTTGTGGCATCTTTTCATAGAATCATAGAATCAACTGGGTTGGAAAAGACCTCAAAGATCATTGACCAACCCTACCATGACTATGGTGCTAAGTGCCACATCCAGTCTCATCTTGAAAACCTCCAGGCACAGTGAATCCACCACCTCCCTGGGCAGCACATTCCAATGCCTGACTACTCTCTCTGTAAAAAATCTCTTCCTAATATCCAACCTAAACCTCCCCTGGCAGAGCTTGAGTCTGTGCCCTCTTGTCCTGCTGCTGGTTGCCTGAGAGAAGACACCAACCCCCACCTGACTCCAACCTCCTTTCAGGGAGTTGTAGAGGGTGATAAGGTCTCCCCTGAGCCTCCTCTTCTCCAGGCTAAACACCCCCAGCTCCCTCAGCCTCTGCTCATAGCACTTGTGCTCAAGTCCCTTCACCAGCCTCATTGCTCTTCTCTGCAGCTGCTCCAGCACTTCAATATCCCCCCTGAACTGAGGGGCCCAGAATGTACACAGTGTGGCCTCACCAGCACCGAGTCCAGGGGAAGAATCACCTCCCTGGTCCTGCTGACCACACTGTTCCTGATCCAGGCCAGGATGCCACTGGCCTTCTTGGCCACCTGAGCACACTGCTGGCTCATGTTCAGCTTTCTATCTATCCACACTCCCAGGTCCCTTTCTGCCTGGTGCTCTCCAGCCACTCTGTCTCCAGTCTGGAGTTCTGCATGGGATTGGTATGGCCAAAGTGCAGAACTGGCACCTAGAGCCTGTGGGGACCAAGTATGTGCCTTGTTCTGCCTACATCCTTGTTCTTGTGCTTCACAGTTTTGAGCTTCTTTCTCCAGATAAAAATCTTCTGTGTTTATCCAGAATAATTTTTGGCTCATGTCAGAGACATTGAGGACATGAAAGGCAGCCATTGTATCCTAGGTTTGAATTAGCTCTGTGTGTCTCTTGAGATTTCTTAGGAACTTTCAAACTTTTTGGTAGGAACCAAAAACTGTAGGAAGGGCTGTATTTCACTGTCTCTTCAAATTCAGCAGCTGCTTAGGGAAGAAAATAAGGCCCCAAAGTACAAATTTTATATTTTCAAAGGTGGAAGAGTCATGTTTCAATGATTACGTGAGTGAGCACTAATTAACACTTGGGGTTTTTTTATTTATTTTTTAACCCAAATGGGACATGAAATGCTTTCAAACTGCAAAAAGGAAGATTTTTCTGACTTGCGTTTTATTTCTTCATGTTTTATTCTTGAGGATTTTTGGGACCTTTGAGTTGGGGTTTTATCCAACACCTTGAAACCTCTCAAGAGCTGAGAAATACCTTTTCCTAACTAGGCTTCAAGGGCATGACCCCAAAATGGCACCACATGGGTATTTGTCTCCCTCTTGTGTCTCATTCCATGCGATAAGATACAATCTTGCTCCACCTGTTTGCTACACCCATTAGAACTTCCAATGAAGTGAAAGCAGCTGCGGGTGACTTATGCTCCTATTTGTCTGCAGCCTCAGTGCTGAGAGACAACCTAGTTTGAGATTAGGAGTCAAAAACCATAGGGAAATTGAGCAGGCTCCACCCAGGACACAGGTAGTTATTTTCATCTGGGAATGTCTTCTGTTTACATCTTTTCCAGCTGTAACAAGGAAGGGGCTCCTGAATTGAGAGCATCCAGAGGAAGACAGAAGAAACCACCATGTGGATCAGCCTTTTTCATCTTGCAACCACCACCTTGGTCAGCAGCATTTTTCCCCTGCTGAGCACACACACTGATGTACTGCAGGCTGCAACAGCCAGGAATGGCAAGAGGCAGGAAGCAGAGAAATTCCTTTTGGGGTAATATATAGACCCTCTTCTTTACCTTGGGCAATCTGGAGTGGCAAAGGATGCTGTGGTCTCTCTAAGCCCACTCCTTCTGTTTTGTCTAGAGAGAAGGGGTTTGCCCTTTACTGTAAAAAAGAGGTGGAGACTTGAGCTGATTTCATCTGTGAGGCAATATCTCCACTTCTCTGGGATAAATGAGGCAAATGTGAGTGAGTGGGTCCACACCCAGTACAGGAAGGTATTTGGTTTTTTCCCAGGCACAGTACTGAGGCTGTCATGGGATCCAGGTAGGATTTTGGAACAAGAGCAGAAACCCACATGGAGGTAACTGGGCATGTGCCTGAAAGAAGGACATTGGGCTGACCAGGGGAGCTCATGCCAGACACTCCAGCTGAAAGCGGTGCAAGACACAGTCAAAGTTTGAAACTATCCTGGAAAGATGGTGATTTGGATACAATTCCACCTCTTTTTTTTCCCATCAAACTTCATGCCATTACATTATTTTTCAGAACTAGTTACTGAAGTCTTTCATTGTGGTCCTGGCTTTAATTCTCATGGAGGTAGTGCTAGCACCTCAGTAATGCAGCATCTGAACCTCCTTGCTGAGCTTCTGTGCTGTCAAACAGTTGCTGTAAAAATACACAGACTAATCTTCAGGGGAGTGGGACAACAAAAAAATGTTTGCACTCTCAAAGAAAAAACTTGCTCTCTCAAAGAAGCTAAATCACACCTTAATCTGTTTAGGATTACTCAAAACCTGTGAAATAAACCTTGTTTTCAAATGAGAGAAGCTAAATGGACTTTTCATTTTCCCTTGGTTTTGCTTCTTTAATTCTGAAGTCAAAGAGAGTTTTGTACACACTTATCCTTGTGGGCTTCTCAACTGATTGGTTCTCACCCATCAATTGTGGGTGGGACAACGAAGAAAATATTCAAAACTTCCCATGCAGGGTTGGCTTGGCTAAATCCATGCCCAGGGAGTAGCAGGTGTCCATGCTATGTGTCTGTGCACTTTAGGACTTCAGTAGCAAGAATGTCTGGTACTGGGCCTTGAGGACAGAGTACTATTTCCTCCACATATTGCAGACAGCCCTAATTAGCTACATTAGTTTGTCTGCATCATAAATGTAAAGCAGTGCATGCTGGATTTGTCTCTAATTGTGGCATTGCTGTGGTGATGGGTTGCAGACTTCTTTTTTTTTTATAACTTTCTCATTAGTACTTAGCTTTAGGCATTTGTGAGAAACCACAGCCTCCAAAAGCTCCCACTCCTGTCCTCTTAATTTTGACTCACAAGGTTTTAATGGATGAACAGAAAGCAAACAAAGCCTTTGGTTCTCATACCATTCAGCAAACCTCCGACTGGCACTGGCATTGTTTAGGAACCCTTGTGGGGATGAAAGCAAACTCTGTACAGATGTGGCCTCTTCTGAGACTGCTCTGTGAGGCCTGTTGATTCTCAGAACAAAAAGCACGTGAGGAGGGTGACTGGCAGGGGATTTCCACAGAGTGCTCTAAATGAAGTTATTTTAAACTGATGCTGCACCACACAGAGCTAGCGATAGTCCTTGCTGGAAAGGGTTTCCAAAGGCACAAATGCTGCTGTGAACCTTTGTACACAGTGAACTTTTCTGTACCCTCAGTGGGACTGGAGCAGACACGTCCACTCCACACAGTGGGACACTGCATGGAGATCCTCTGGGCTGATAGGCTCATGAAGCACATCATGATGCAGCCTCATCAGTCTGGAGCTGGAAAATGTAGAGCTGGATGACTTGGGGATTATGGTTGATAAGAAAATCACCATGAGCTGCAGTGTGAGCTCACAGACCAGAAAGTCACCAAAACCTGGGCTGCATCCAAAGGAGTATGGCCAGCAGGTCAAAGGAGGTGATTCTCCCCCTCTACTCTGCTCTCTTGAGACCCACCTGGAATACCACACACAGTTCTGACGCCCTCAATGTAAAAAGGACATGGAACTGCTGGAGCAAGTCCAGAGGAGGCCATGAAGTTGCTAAGAGGACTGGAGCATCTCCCCTATGAAGACAGATGAGGGAGTTGGGTCTGTTCAGCCTAGAGAAGAGAATGTTGTGTGGAGACCTCAGAGCACCTTCCAGTATCTGAAGGGGCTACAGGGGAGCTGCAGAGGGACTTTTTGTTAGGAGCTGTAGTGAGAGGACAAAGGGTAATGGATTCAAACTGAAAGAGGGGAAGTTCAGGTTAGCTCTTAGGCAGACGTTTTCCCTGTGGGGGTGGTGAGACACTGGCACAGGTTGCCCAGGGAGGCTGTGGCTGCCCCAACCCTGGCAGTGTTCACAGCCAGGTTGGATGAAGCCTTGAGCAATCTGGTGTGGTGGGAGGTGTCCCTGCCCAGGGCAGGGGGTTGGGACTAGATGATCTCTAAGGTCCATTCCAACCCCTAAAATTCTATGAGTCTATGAATGTGGCAAAAAATACCCATGGTATCTCCCTGATGCAGGGAGAGTTGATGTGTTTCTGTCACCAGACCTTTCTAGGGAGGCAGAATGAGGTTAGCCTACATGGATCTGGCCACTGTGTGTTTTTGGACCCTGGTTTGCACCTGTGAGAAATTAATGGAGTGAAGCCATCTGGTTGGGTATCTCTGCGCCTGCTGTGAAGACACGCTTGCAGAGCACTTATGACAAATCCTGTCCTTTCTTCCTAAACTCTCACACAGGGAGTTTATGAGGCATGATACGAGAACCCTGCCCCATGAAAGGATTAACCAGCTCTTAGAAAATGGGAGTGGTAAATGGGATCCCTCCTGAAACAAATCCCACTATGTGTACAACCACTGATTAAACTGAGGCTTTGGATGGTAAAACTGTAACCGGGGCAGGAAATACGATTACATCCATCAATCCAACCATCTGACTCCATGTGGCTAATGCTCTCCTGAGCTCATCACTATGGTAGCATGACAGTGTACACGTCAGGCTGAAGCCCTGACTGCACTGAAGGCAATGGGAGTTAGCTAATTCATTTTGATGAGGCTATGGTTTCTTTTGTAATATCCGGTAAAGAATGTTTATCTCGAATTCCTCTCCTGCCCTGAGGTATTTTCACTGTTTTATTGCTTGATGATGTAATTTTTAAGCAATCTTGTGAGGATGGCCTTTCATGCCAAAGCCAGGTTAGATGAAGCCTTGAGCAACCTGGTCTGGTGGGGAGATGTCCCTGCCCAGGGCAGGGGTTTGGGACTGGATGATCTATAAGCTCCATTCCAACCCCTAAAATTCTATGATTCTATGCCCACAGTTGAAGCCAACAGAGTAGGAGGGCAGCTGAGAGCCTGCAGCCAGTTTATGATGGAAGGTCCCAGGGGGACATGGACCCAAGCTGTCTCAAAATGTCCCTGAAACAGGGAGAAGAAAGCTTCTCAAGGAATATGGATCAGGGCTGGGAAAGCTCAGCAGGCTGTTCCCTTCTTCCCTCTTGAAGCAGCTAACCCCTTCCCTCTCATCTCTTCCCACACATCTGTGCGGTCTCAGATGAGACCATTAAAGAAAAGGTTGTGACTCTTCCCTCTAGGCAGGCACACCTCTGTGCCACACCAGCACTGGCCTGGGACCACAGGCCTCATTTGTCCCAAAGTTTCCATGTTGCCAAGGTAATACTAAGAGACACAAATAATTTCTATATGTGATTTCATTCTTTTATGCCATAAGCTAATTGGTTCCTTGTACCACAATATGTTCCAGCTGTTGGTCTTTATCTGTTTCTGGGTTTCTTCTGTCACTCTGGACCATGGGCTATTTAGAAATGGTTCCCACATTTCCTCTTTTACTTCAAAAGAAACAAGAAAACAAAACCACTTTCAGGGCAAAATCTGCCTGCTCCTAACTGTATTTCTCTGTGTGAGGGACTCCAAGATAGAACTCCCTAAAGTATTGCCTATCAAAAGGGTTACCTCACATTTATTGATTTAGGGCAGGGCTTATTCTTTGGTGACGCTGCACATGTAGAAGCTCAGACAGAAGTGGGACAAGCTAAGCTATGTGACAAAGACAGCTTTAGCCTTTAACATGGTGAGACTACTTGTCCAAGCTTTCAAAGCCTGGCTTGGGACTGAGGGAGAATGAGGACCTTTTAGTTTGTAAAATTGGATGCAAACCTTCTGTGTCCCTACTCGTAGATGACATTACTTACATTGAATTCACTTCCTTAGACCCACTGGGCTGTTTTGAGAGGTGGTTAGGTGGTACACAGGGCTAGAAAAACAGCCAGAGATCACATTTTTCAGAGCTACAAGCAATCCATGAGAGAAGAGGATTAAACAGGTCCTTCTCCTCCAAGCACAGCCTCAAAACATTTCCCAACACCCACGATTATCTTGAAAGTGCTTTCAAGATATAAAGTAGCACATCAGCTTTAATATTTTTCAGCTGCAAGTATGTTATGAAAGGAAGAGAAGACGTATAAGGAGTTGCCCTGAGAGGTGGGTGAACTTGGCGCTGAGATTCAAAGCTGACCTTTGCGAGGTATTAATCACTGGCTAAGCTAACATCTGACTTGTAACTTCAACAGGAGACAGCATGCTGAGTTTATGGAAAAAAAAAATTTGAGGAAGAAATGGAAATGGAAATGGCTGTATGGAATAGGTGTGAATTGTGTGCTAAATGAGGTGAAGCAGAGGCTATTTGCTTTAATTCAGTAGGAGAGTTGTGGGAGGCAGATGCCCATGGACACCCTGACTCTTGGTTCCCGCCGCTCTCCTTTGCTTACAGCTTATTGATGGGAACCAGAGACATGAAGAATTAAATACCCAGGTGCAAACTGAACCAGCTCTGAACTTCAGTGACCTCTATTTCAGGCTCATTAGTTTGATCTGTCTTGGGAGTGCCAGCTGGTGCCCAGAACTTTTCTCCCAAGGGATAGCCAGCAAGAGAGGTCTATTGCATGATCATGATGTTGTTCCTGAGCAGGGTGAGTTGCATCATGCAGCTTACAATGCTGTTGGGCAAATATATCCAGCAATGAGGAGGGTGGATTTAAGCTGGGCAGGAAATTTTTATAATGAATGGGGTTTATACTAACTCCAGATGACATTAAGAAAGCTTAGCCCTACTTCTATCCTCACCAGCTCCTTTCTGTGAATGTGTCTGTCAGTGGAAAGTGCACACTTTGGCCCTTTGGGTCATGCCTGGGACATGGATCTTGCTGCCAGATTGGCTATAGGAAGTGTATCATTTAGTGGAAATCCATTTGGAGTGTGGGACCAAAAACTGGCAGATGTTTTGGCAGTAGTTCAAGGTTGAGACTCTTCTGTGAGATAGTAGCTCAAGCCCAGCTGGCCAGGTAGTCAAAGCATTGGCACCCTTAGCTCACACAGTAAACTTCATGTTAGATATGTCTCAGTTACATTTGCAAAGGATGGTAGAATGCATGTCAAGAGAAGAAAGGAGTTCTAGGCTGCTAGAAGTGTGTCTACATTGGAATTTTGTGTGGGTAGAAAGATCACAGGGCTAACCTGGCCTTTACTCTGCTTGGGCACACATGGGCAGCAGGAAGGGACGAAGCCCCACAGGCATCATGATCTTTTTTGAGAGGTTTATACTGATGGCAGATGACATTGCAAAGCTGTCAGGTAATGAAGTAAGAGCATAATCCCAACATGCATTAGTTCCTGCTCACCCTCTTTACTGCAAATATAGTCTGAGTTCTCAGATTTGGAAAAATAAGGGCTTAGATCTAGGGTTGAGAAAACAATTTATCTGAAGCAGCACTGACTGAAAACAGAGGGCAGCTCCTCTGCTGACTGCTACTTCAGTGCTGCCAGCATAGGGCTAAGGTCTTCAATGCACTAGGCAAAATACAACTGGTGAATAAGCAGAAAAGCAGACGTCCATGGGTGCAGTCTGAAGATGGTCGGCACAAATGAGTATACACTAAGTTGTGACAGAAAATTGTTGCTGCTCCTCAGTAGGTCATAGAATAGAATCAACTGAGTTGGAAAAGACCTCCAAGATCATCAAGTCCAACCCTACCGTGGTTACTAGACCATGGCACTAAGTGCCACATCCAGTCTCATCTTGAAAACCTCCAGGCACAGTGAATCCACCACCTCCCTGGGCAGCACATTCCAATGCCTGACTACTCTCTCTGTAAAAAATCTCTTCCTAATATCCAACCTAAACGTCCCCTGGCAGAGCTTGAGTCTGTGCCCTCTTGTCCTGCTGCTGGTTGCCTGAGAGAAGAGACCAACCCCCACCTGACTCCAACCTCCTTTCAGGGAGTTGTAGAGGGTGATAAGGTCTCCCCTGAGCCTCCTCTTCTCCAGGCTAAATACCCCCAGCTCCCTCAGCCTCTCCTCATGACACTTGTTCTTGAGCCCCTTCCCCAGCCTCGTTGCTCTTCTCTGGACCTGCTCCAGCACTTCAATATCCCTCCTGGACTGAACTGAACACAGGATTCAAGGTGTGGCCTCACCAGCACTGAGTATCAGGCAAGAATCACCTCCCTGGTCCTGCTGACCACACTGTTCCTGATCCAGGCCAGCATGCCACTGGCCTTCTTGGCCACCAGGCTAGTTACCAGGCTAGTCAAGGGTAGATCCAGCTAGGCTGGTGTAGCCTATTCTAAGACTGATTATTTGACATATGGAGATGTGAGAAACCATCACAGTGAAGCAGGTCCCTCAGCCATTCACATGACGCTGAGTTTTCCGAGGTGTGTCGGCCAAGTGTGCTCAAGACAGAGTTTCTGTCTTACCTAACCCACACGCCTGGACCTGATCTGTAGTAAAACTCCTGATGAGATTTCACACACTCCTGAGTTTGGGTGAAGTTTAAGGATGCAGTGAAAGAACTAAGCTCTTCTGGAAGACGAGTTCTTAACTTCTAGAATAAAGGCCTAGGGTTTGGAAACCTGAGATCAGCATATTTTCACTGATGAAAACTGCTTTGAGCACAATCTGACAGAGTTCTGACATTGCTTGTCTGGGTGTGGTAAGAAGTACATTTGTTTGCAAATCCATGCATTGGGAAGGACTTGGTGTTTTTTTTCTTGGAGACAAGATGACCTATTATCAAATATACAATTATAAGTTAAACTTAGAGTATCCTATGCTGAATGCTGTGCAAAACATATCCTGCTTCAAGCATTTATAGTCAAACCAGAAGAATTATCTTCATTTTGGGAATGAAGAACTGAAACACTGGAGATTAAGTGACTTGTCATGAACCAAACAGGCAATCTGTGGCAGAGCCAAGAATAAAATCCAGATCCCACCAAAGCAACCTAACCAGGAACATCCTTCCCGTTGAATAGTTTAATGAACATAAATTAAGCAGCAAGTTGACTCAACATGTTTTTAATTTTACATGTGTACTTCAGAGAGCACAATAATTGTATTTTATAATCTAAAAATAAAAAAACACATATGTTTGTTAGAAAAACAACAGGCACACAGGAAAAATAATTCATCCTTTTTAAAAAATTTGGTGTGAGGTCCTTCGTTAGGCCTAAAACTGTGATGTGAAGCGAAGGAAGAAGGCAAAGAACTCTCTCCTTCTGTGCTAGTTTATTAGAATTAAAAATAACCCTTCTTTTAGGTCTGTGCTGTTTGAGTGCCAGGGCTCTGTGTAAACAGAGTCAAATGATGGATTCTTTAAGCACTGATCCTGTCAAATCCACCACATTCTCAGTCAGCTCAGTGATGTTCAGAGGGCAAGAGGCAGAGCTGAGAATTTGCTAGCACCTACCTAACATGTGCACTTGAAAGGGTCCAAAGATGGCAAGAGTCTGGAAAGCACCTGAGCCCTCCCTTACGCTGAAAGGGAAGATGAGAGCAAAAGAGATACAATAGCAAATCTCAGTCAAGGGGAAGATGTCTTTTAAACTCAGCAACAAATCTGTCTAGTCTTTGAAGTTGGCTACACCAGGCTTCATTCCCAGACAGCAGGGTGAGCATTCCTCTCTAAAATTAAGCCCCTGGCAATTGCTCCCCCCAGGAATAGGCATGTACTGAGTGGAGGAAAGCTACACATGAGTGACAATAGGATTTAAAGAGTAAGAGAGACAGAAGAACTGATTTAGACCTCATGGGAACATTCACGGAGCCTTTTCTACATGCAAAACACTTGCATTGAATTAAGCTAAATCAATATAAGCCAGCCGGAAACTGATCAATGGGGATGGCATTCACAGGCAAACAAGAGATCATTTTGCAGGGGCTGCCTACCAGCCGAGGGCCACGTAGCCCTGGTCAGCACAGATTCACGGGGAAGGTCAAAAGGCAACAACTCTTGTGGTAACCACTCTTGCAACGCATGATGCAAGCACAACCACGTCTGCAGCTACACCACTCCCAGATCACAGTCCCATCACCAGAGTACTGACTCTGAGGCAACTGCCCCTGCAGATGAGAATACATCTGCCGGAGCTCAGTGCAGGGCTAGAAGGTTTTATGTATCTCCCTGTCAGCCTAGAGCACAGGCTGAACAACTGCAAGTCTGCCCAGTGCAAGTTTTATATGTAGATCAGCCTTTATTATCTTGGGGTCTCTTCTGCCACTCTTTTCCCACAGTTAAAATGGAACTAGAAAATTTGTCAGACCCTTGGCTTTTGTCTACAGAGCTGAAAAGGCACAACACTTTCTTCCTGTGACATTGCTACCAGTATGACGCAAACCCTGCTTTGATTTTCACTGGGGTGATTTTGCGCACTTTTTTTGTCTGTAAGGAATGGCTGGAAAATGTGATTAATATTTGATGCACCCAGCATTGCACTTTGAAGCAGAAACTTGGGAAAGTGGAATCTGGTGGCTGTATCCTTTCCTGGAGAAACTGCTTCTGTTGCACTATGCTTTTCTTTCATGATCAAAGCTTGAAGACATTTAAAAGTTCTAGATAGATCCCACTGTCATGTCCAGGTTTACGTTACTCACTGCTAAAGAGTGGGGAATGAGAGTGTGAATAAAGCAGACTTCTGTCACACTCCTTTAATGAGTTACTTCTCACCCAACATGAGGTACTTAGGAATCTTATTTTTATATCTGGAGCAGCCAGATATAAACTTTTATATCAGTGGAGATAAACTGGAGGGTTTAGATACTGACTTGTCAAAACTATTTGAGATACATATGAGAATAACTGTTCCCCTGTAATGCATGTATTTTTCCCAACTGATAACAAAGACAGTGCTGGTGACCAGGTCAAATATACACCTGCATAATACACATCTACAGGACACATGTCTGCATTTGGTTAGGTGAATCATAAACCTTAAATGAAATTGTTTACCACAGTGGCCATAGGTTTAAAAAAAAAAGCTAAGAAAAGACTCTGAATGGAAGAGTGGAGTCACTGAAACCTTCATCTTACTGGACTTAATGCTCTCTGGGAGTATGGAGGGTAACTGGAGAAAATTTAAACAAGGCTCGTTGTGTATGAGCAGATACTGGGGACCATGAAAAAAGAGAAGCCTGGTTTGCTTTGAGATGTTGGGCAGTGGTCTGCAGTGATTGTGCGTGTCCTTCTGGCTTCCACTGCTAGTGTGTGGCCCACACTGACTGTGGGAAATTATGCTAGGTGACTCTTCAGCTGAATGCTTCTACCTCAGTAAGAGGCAGCTTTATTTTTGACAACAGCTGGTGCTGAAGTATGCATGCTTCTAATAGCTTTGAATTCAGCCTGCCATCTGAGGCTCACCAGGATGCTGTATCACAGGAATTTGAAGAATACTGGCTTCACATAAAAATGAAACATGTGCACCATGTCATTAAACAGTAAGATAATGAGGGAAAAATGCAGCAGAGTTTGGGATTGTCCAGGATTTGAAGACCCAAGCTCCTTGATTTTGAGCTGAGTCTCTAGGAAGACAGCGAACGCTGCTGGAACCTGAGAAAAAGCAGTCAAAATCTACTGGATGAGCCAGTTATTCTTTGGAAATGCCATTAAATTTTGCAGCCAAAGGAAGTTACATGATTCAGGCTAAAACCTACATAAGACAGACACTGCTATCATGTCACAGAGGATGTAGGCCATTACATGCCAATATGACAAGAGACTGGCAGTAGAATTGTACATTGAGCATGGAGCTGCCATCCTCATAAAGCAGCACACAGATGTACAGACACCACAAGTCAGGACAATGGCGTGTATTTGGAAAACCCTTCAAAGACCACAGTAATTTCTATCACTTTCCAAGCCACTGCCCAGCATGGACAAAGAGGACAATAGCACCATGTCCTCAGATGACACTTCATGGGACTAGTGAGCAGTGCTGCAGAGAATTAAAGCACTATCATCTCAAAAGCAAATGAAATGCCTGTTCCTTGACCATGATGCTGGTGCAAGCTGAAGTGTTGCCAGGAATGGGCATGCCAGCATAGAAAGTAAAATTATAGGCAATTGACCATAAACAACTGAAGCTCAGGATTTAGCGTGGTGAGCTAATTCCTATTAGAGTTATGACTAAACTCATGGGCAATTACCAGATTGGAAGAAGTACAATTTATAATCACACCAAGGGAAAAAAATTAGCCATGAATAAAAACATGCCACTCCTTTAATTTCATTAAAGAGGTAACTCACCAAACAGGCAGAAGATCAAAACAATTGAAAAAGAGTTTGAGGATATCTTCCAAGGGAAAGGGAACCTGTTAAGGCCTGTCACATATACTGAAAGCACAGGCCAGTCAAGTGAAAACTCCCATGGCATGAGAACAGTTGGTCAGCTGATGCAGTCTGGCATAAACTCTTCTTTACTGTGTACAGTTCTGGGCCCCGGAGCTCAGGAGGGATATTGAAGTGCTGGAGCACAAGTCACCTGGCATAGCTATATGCTAACACAACACTGCAGTTTTAATGGATCTGAATTTAAGCAGGCTGTGATGAGCACAGTATGACATTTTTTTACTACTCCAAATTTACACTCAGTGCAACAGGTTGGTAAGAAGTGTTATCAGAATGAGAAACCATCTACAGGAAAAGAATAAGGATGCAAGGAAATCAACTGTGACCTGCATTTAGCATTCTTAAATTACAGGATTGTACAGAAGACGAGTGGATTGTCAGCTACAAAGATTTCCTTCAGGGAAAATCTGAAGAAGTAAGAATGCCTGAAGTGTTAGAAACTGATGACACCAAAGCCTGGCATATCTACGAAGAAACAGATAAGGTAAAACAAACTTTTTAGAACTGAGGTCCTGGGACCATTCACTCCTACATGAAAGCATAGTAGTGCGATCTGAAACTGTAACCTTGAATTCATGAGGTTGTCATAACAAATGAACATTTGGTCTCTAAAACATAGGTAAGTTCTCTAACTTTTGGAAGTGACAGAAAGATGAAGATCACAAGCCCAGGAAGGTCTCAGGCAGGGGATGATTGGAGCTGACTAAGGCTCCATCCTAGAACAAACTCAGAGGTACTCATTGGTAACTGTGCTGGTGTTTTTGCACTGATAGGCATTTTGAGAAGGCCCACGCAACTCTACAGGGTAACTCAGAAACAGACAATATTACTGTGCTGCATACATGTATCTGGCACTCTGTGTTTTTGCTAGTAAAGGTGCATATGGAAGATTGTACTTTTAAGAGGCTTTCCAAAAACAAGTGGCAGCAGCAACTGCCTTGATCAAAGGCCCATGTTATGCACTGATCAAAAATCAGGCCCCAGTGAAATGCACCTCCTTCAGCTATGATAGCTCTAAATAAGTTCTGAACAACAGGCAGAGTTCCTTCAGGAATGCTGTTTGCTGCCATTTAGTGAGGAAGCTCTGCATCAGCTGGCATTCAGGATAAGCATCTCTTGAAGACAAAATAATTTTGCAATTACTTACAAACTGATTGCACTTTCATCACAATACTGATTTGCCAAAAGATCACGTATCAGTCCAGTATAGTCTGGGAGAAGAAAACTAAAAACCACTTGAAATGCAAAGTTTCTGCAATTCACAGTGGCTTATCTCTTTGAGAAAAAAATGTCATCAAGACAGTATTTTCTAGTGGAAATGTCAGGAGCATTTTAAATAGTAGGAGGAGATTTCATTCTCTTAAATGCAGACTTTTTTTCCTTATGAAAATGCATTCAAACAGTCTATTGATATTTATGCAAAGCAGGACTGTTGGGACATTGCAAATCACATGAGACTTGTAATTCTGTAATGGTCTCCCTGCTGTCTTCTGCTGGGATTACAGTCTCTTGTGTCATCAGAATGCCCACAAATCAACAGCACAGATCTAAGAGAAGCCCCAATAAATGTTCCAGGAATCTCAATGCAGCTAGTTGCAAGCATTAATAATTTTAAAGTTAATTAGACATAGAATCATAGAATCAACTGGGTTGGAAAAGCCCTCCAAGATCATCAAGTCCAACCCTACTGTGGTTACTAGACCATGGCACTAAGTGCCACATCCAGTCTCATCTTGAAAACCTCCAGGCACAGTGAATCCACCACCTCCCTGGGCAGCACATTCCAATGCCTGAGCACTCTCTCTGTAAAAAATCTCTTCCTAATATCCAACCTAACCCTCCCCTGGCAGAGCTTGAGTCTGTGCCCTCTTGTCCTACTGACCCCCACCTGACTCCAACCTTTTCTCAGGTAGTTGTAGAGGGTGATAAGGTCTCCCCTGAGCCTCCTCTTCTCCAAACTAAGCAATCTCAGCTCCCTCAGCCTCTCCTCATGACACTTGTTCTTGAGTCCCTTCACCAGCCTCCTTGCTCTTCTCTGGACCCCATCTGAGGTATTTATACATCTAGTGACCATTTCTGTGGTCTGGGCCTTAATACCTTTGGGGAAGAGGGATAAAGAATAGCAACTGCCTTGAAAATAGCTGAAACATCCTTTATTATATTACAGCGTCATTTTCCAACTTCCAAACCCCTTTCCTGCCAAACCCTATAAACCTTAAAATGCCAACAGCAAAAAATAAAGTGAAACCGAAGGGATCTCCTTAAAATAAAACACAGAACTGAATTTTCTTCTGGACTCCCCCATAGGGTTCTCCCATCCCAGCAAGGGAATAGTGACATCAGTTCAAGGTGTCATCCCCTCTCTGAGTCATTCAGCTTCATGGAAAGGAAGGGAAAGGGAAAGCATTTAGAATGGGTCTCCAGGGTTTTAGCCCACTGAATTCCTCCCCAGCACACAATCTCTGGAAGAAGTGGAGGAACCCCTTGAACAGGAAGTGATTCAGAAACATACTATGGTCTGTTTGCAGTGACTCACAACACATCAATAGCAGAATTGTCCAGAGACCTATAGAAAGTCAGGACTCTTTTTATACCATTGTGCAAGCACAAGTACCAAGAAACATGTGTTTCCTATCACTCAGCCCAGCTTTATGCTAGACTAATATATATTAGTCTCTCTAAGTGCAAGCTTGAAAACAGTCCTGGGCTTGCATATATGTAGAATGTTTTGTGCTCAGCATATTATCATCATCATCATCATTTATATCACATGTGCTTCTGTTGAAGATGGTATGGATGCAAATACAATTGGTTCTTTGTGTCCAGCAGACTGCATCACATATATATATATATATACACTTTGGATGGTACATATGTTTAACAATGTCTTTTATAAGCAGGTTCCATGCAGATGTGCTATCAAGTCTCTGTGGCTGATCATGGTGCTCTGTAACACCGCAGTATTGTCAGAGGAGGGGTGATATTCAAGCTGCCTAGAACTTATTAGAAGATACTGGTTTACCTTTTTAAAAATTTGCTTTCTGGTGACCATTCATGCTGTGATATTTCACCTGCAGTTATCACCTGCTAAGCACAGTCTTGCCAAAAATCTACCTGAGGCCAATCAAAATGTCCATCTGTGCTAAGCAGGTTGCTGAAGTACAGAGACTCACTAAGATACTTCCCTGCAATTGCAAGTCTCCCAGTGCTACAGGTACTGAACTGAAACAAGAGTGTCTGGGTGTGGAAATATGAACGAACAAATATAGGGAAGTGTATTACTTTGTGTGAATTGATACATAGCAATTATTCTTGTCCATTCTTACACTGCGTAAATGAGGTAATTCACTGCAATCTAACCTTCAATAAAAGGCACACAAACTGCCTTACATTTACAGCAGAGTAAGAGTTGTCAGGCAGGTACCTGTTGATGGTCATTAAAAGCTGATGGGATGTGCCATTTTTGCCTATCTGTCCTTTTCTTTGTGCATCCCACACTCCCTGTGCTGGGCCAATGTCAGGGCTACAGCACTGCCTGGGAATAGCCATGGCTCAAACATAGGACAAAAAAGAACCAGCTCTGGGAAGAATGACTGGATTTGGTCAGGGAGCAATGGAAAGTCAGCTGATGACACAGGGATTGAAGACTGCTATGGAAGAGAGGAAACCTGAAGTCTGGCTGGGTAAGATTAAGGATGGGAGGCAACAGCAGAGTATGTGAGGACCAGTGGGACAAAAAGTCTATGCAGAGAAACAGCACAGATGTGATCTGATGTGCTGCAATGAGGAAGGCAAGGAGTGGCTGGGCAAGGAGCTATGGACTAAGGAAGAGCAGGGTGTAGATGAGTATCTTGTGGAAAGCAGGTAACTCACAGGGTGCAAACAGACAACTGGGATAGGCTGGAGAGAGAGTCTGAAATAAAGGGGTGGACTGTGAATGAAGAGGTTTCTGGGGAGGCAGTCTGAGAGAAGATACAAGGAGGAAGGCAGAATATGGCAGGGAGGGGAGAGAGCACAGACAGAGAACCAGGGACAAAGGCACTGGAGGTCAGCCAAAGCCAGTGGTACTGGTGACAAGCATCAGGACTCAGTGGGAAAGATGTTTATGGCAGAGGAGAGTAGGATAGATTTCAAACCAAGTACATAAGGAGAATGGGACTTGCCGAAGAAGCCAGGATAGGATAAAGTCATCATGAAGATACGGATGAACTAGA
>NW_008684285.1:79001-107843 GCF_000695815.1 Acanthisitta chloris
TTTCCCTTCAGAGTCCAGAGTAGATTTTAAATGTCCTGATTGTTACCAGTTCTCCCCTAACAGCAAATATTTGCTAAGATACCCATACGGTCGCAGGTGATGAATGCAAACACATGCCTGCTCTTCATGAAGTGCAGGTATAGTGCCAGCCTTGGTTAGTCATGTGTGTGCCAATATACGGCTGCCAGAGGGACTTTTTTTTTTCCAATTTGATTTGTGGCAAGCCTAGGAATCATCATGTGAAAAGAACCTTATTAAGGTCAAAAAGTTAAGCACCCAAACTTTAAGAAACACAAACTCCATTTTCCTTCCTCATACATAAGCATTATGAATCAGTATTTAATTACAGGACTGTGAGTTATTTTTTCCACAGGTTCCCTTCAGAGGGGTCCTACCAGGTAGAGCTGTTCTGAGGCTAAATCTGGACTTAAGGAGGAGGTTGTTTGCAGGACCCCTGCTTCATTTCTTCCAAAAGTTGGAAAATGCATAAATTATGAGTCAGGGAGTTGCAGAAAAAGAAAGGGCACTCTGATGATTAAGGCAGCTGAAAGGCATCTTAGGGAATTGGATTCCATCCCTAACTGTGCCAAAAAGTCCAAATGAAATTCTGAGAAAATCCTTTAGTTCACAGTTCTCCGTAGAAATTAATGTTCCGTCCCTCAATTTTTTGGCCTTCTTAGTTTTGGACACTGGAAACTAACTTGAATTATTTTCAATCCTGCTGCAATTAACTCTGGAGAGTGACATCTTGGCCTGGTGTTTACATATAAAGAAAAAAAAAAAAAGGAAAGGCTTAAAAATTGGCATGGAAAAGAGCAACTGACATTATTTAAGAGTTGAAGAACATGTCCATCAGTGAGTTATCTGCAAAACATTTTGAAATGTGACTGAAATACAGGTTGCAAATATGTTCCCGAGGAACAAATACCAGATGTCAAAAGAAGCTGTAATCCAGTGGAGAAAAGCAAAGTATGAACTTTTGTCTATGAGCTGAAGCTAGGCAGATTCAGATGAGGAATTTGGCATCAAGCTTTAACAGTGAGAGTAATTAATCACCCCTGAAAAATCAACCCAAGCAAATCATCAGCTCTTTATCTCTTGAGGTCATCAAATCAAGAGTAGCTGCCTTCCTAGACTACTTGCTTTATTCTTTGGATAATCCTGAATTATTGGACTAATTACAGGAATAACTGAGTGATATGTATATATAGGTCCGTGAAATACAGAAGTCAGACTCTGTGACCTAACAGTCCTTATCTTTACTAATCCTTTACTAAGTGCCAGGCAGTCATGGTTGTAGCTGAAGTCAGATCAAACTTCTCTATGACTATATAAAATTCTAAATAGTGCTACACAGGCAGAAACCCCCAAAATAAGGCTATCTCACTGACTCAAATAGAATTACAGAATCATAGAATGTTAGAGGTTGGCATGGACCTTAGAGATCATCCAGCCCCAACCCCTTGTCCTGGGCAACGACACCTCCCACCATAGCAGGTTGCTCAAGGCTCATCCAACCTGGCTTTGAACACTGCCAGGGTTGGGGCAGCCACAGCCTCCCCGGGCGCCAGTGTCTCACCACCCTCACAGGGAAAAACATCTGCCTAATATCTAACCTAAACTTCCCCTCTTTCAATCTGTACCCATTGCCCCTTGTCCTGTCACTGCAGCTCCTAACACAGAGTCCTCTGCATCTTCCCTGGAGCCCCTTCAGATCCTGGAAGGTGCTTTGAGGTCTCCATACAACCTTCTCTTCTCCAGGTTGAACAGCTCCAACTTCCTCAGCCTGTCTTCATCAAGGAGATGCTCCAGTCCTCTTATCAACTTTGTGGCCTCCTCTGGGCTTGCTCCAACAGTCCCATGTCCTTCTTATGCTGAGGGCACCAGAACTGTGTGCAGTATTCCAGGTGGGTCTCAGGAGAGCAGAGTAGAGGGGAAGAATCACCTCCTTTGACCTGCCTTCACACAACCTTCTCTTCTCCAGGCTGAACAGCCCCACCTCCCTCCGCCTGTCTGTACAAATCTCTTACTAGCTCAAATTTAGATCCATAAGAGGAGTCTGACAATCTCTCCTTAGCTGGAAGAGATATTTTGAATGTGCACTGGTTATTGTTTGTGAAACTTCAGCCATGAGAACCACTGAAATGACCACGGGTAAAAGAATAATTCTCACCTCGGGACAACATTTCAATAGTGTCAGAGCAGTGGACCAAAATATATGAGGAGGTAACAGCTCATTGAGTCAGAACTGGGTGTTAAATGATGCAGAAAACTCACGGAAAAAAAGTCAGTACGTAATCCAGTAATCAAGGATTGAGATATAAATGCATAACTATAAGAGAAGGAAATGAAGTTGTACAATCAACCCTGATTGTGGCATTTCCAAAGAAACCTAGAGTTTTCAGCCTGATCATGTTCCTCAGTTTATTAGCTGATACATCCTCCATATGCCACACAAAATAAAATGTAATATAGTAAAATATATAACCGCCTCATGACATAAATTCAGGTGTATCTCCTTTGAACCTACACGAGGGAGAAATTACACAAACCAGCAACTTACTCCTGAGCATTTGCAAGTCTAATGTGAGTCACAAAGAAAGGCTGCAAAATGATGGCGAGTAAAGCCAATGGGATCTCTAGGACCAGATTTGCAGAGGAAAAATCATCCCAGAGAGAGATGGGATGGAGGTATGACTAGAAGAAGGGTATATTGTGTTGAAGGAAACATGTCAGTTACCATGTGGGTAAGGAGGCAACGGCTGGAAGGCAGTATGTAAATTCAAAATGATCTCAGAGTACAGGGAGTCTATGGTTTTGTCAGAGCCCTGAGCTCAGTAATGGCCCTAATCACTCTGACACCTCACCTGGGGCTCACACCCATGGGCCAGGAGCTCTATTTATGCTCAGCCCTATGAGCCCTATAGCTCATTCTTTGCTTGAGCTATACTGGAGGAGTGCTGGTCTCCTCACAGCCATGGCCCTGCACCTGTCTGGTTATGAAACCCATTCAGCTGGACCTCAACCTACAGATCAGCTTCCTGCCTTGATTTTTGTTACTATGGACTTGCTTGGTATTACTGGACCTGATCCTATTCCTGCCCTACTGTTTGACTTCTTGGCTTGACCTCAGACCTGTCGCAACAGCATTATACTGCATATTGACCTGAACGTTTGGTCAGACTTGGCCATCATCTTTGGGTCTGTCCTGCTTACCTCTATCTGGCACTGTGGGAATGAAACCTGGTTAGCAAGGCTCCCTCTTGGCTCCTGGCTCACCTCCCTTTGAGGAGCAGCCCTGCTCTTGCTGCTCCCTGACAGATTTATCCTGGTGTTTGGATGTTGGGTGCTCCAGAGGGAGCAGCTGCCTTGCCAATTGGAGCAAGAAAGCAACATAACAAGTCTGAGAGGAAGGGAGAACTCTCCAGCCAAAAATAACTAATTTAATTTTTTAGCCATAACAAAAGTTTGGTGACTGGTAGCTGTGTGTGTGAGTGACTAAGTGTGTGCACCCAGAGCTCTAGTCTGACTGTAAGATGACATCAGCTTAAGGAGCATGCCAGCAGCCTCTCAGTCATCTCTTTCCTATTGCTTGCCAAGAGCTATTGATGCTTCCCAAAACATGTGGTAAAAGAAGCCTCATGCATGTTTACATTCAAAGCAGGATGAAGGCCTGGCCCTGACCAGACTTCAGAGTCTGAGTCAAAACAATGCTGCTTTGACAGAGGCTAATTTCCTATGGCTTGCCATGAGGTGGGTGAGGCTATTGCCCGTCTTGGCCCTCTGTTGTATCTGTGTATTCTGTGACGTTCCAATATCTGAGAAATCAAACAGGAAGCAAAACTAGTCATTCTGAGAAATGAAAGGTCTCATGTTTGAAGCCAGCCTTGGTGAGTGGTTTCTGAGAGCTGGCACAAGCACAGAAGCTGTGCATAAGCTTTGTGAAGACCTTGTACGTGTGTGTCTTCTGTCTGTTTCCCAGCAAGTAAACATCACGCAATGTAACCACTGCCATTATCATCCATGATGGAGGTTAACAGGAAGGAGTTCACTTTGGTTTATTGATGTTGTAGGTAATATCAACACCAGACAGTTTTTAACTACTGAAGCAAGCTTTCCCTGGGGAGATGAACAGCTCAGGTTTGAAGGGGATGACGATTGATGGGTCTGCTGAGAAGATCAGGGTCTGGTGAGGACACTGTCCCATCACACCATCTTAGGAAGTGACTGAAAGGGACTAATGAGTAGGCATTCTAAAATATGGATTACAATACGTTGTTTAAAAAAAACTTTCCTTGGATGCAATGGGGTATGTGGATGTCTAAGCTGTGCATGTTCCTGTTAAAACACAGGTGTTACCGAAGAATAGAAGGGGCTGTCAAAGTCGATGCAAGTGGCCAGTGGCAGTAACCTGTAGGGATTGTTAATGGGCTAAGAGTGACTGTATTAGCAACTGGGACACACTGTGTGGTCTGATGGTCAGGCCCTGCTACCCAGCTGTGACAGTCTCACACATAAGTCAGCAGAAAGTGCAAGCATGTGTCTAAATCAGCACTAGCAGCCGCTTCACCAAAAAACTGAGGGGGCTTGAAATGATGGCTGTACTATAGGAAAGGTCTAATTGATTACTCTAGCCCTTACACCTCATTGTTCTTACAGCATGTTATTTTGTGTGTTTTTACTGTCTTCCCTTTCTTCAACAATGTGCTGTTTTGATAAGTCATTAGATGCAACATAAGGCAGCAGGGAAGCTGAGATCTCAGATGAGCCCATCAATTCTTGTTTTCCCATGGCTTGAGGTGGGAGATTCAGCTGGTGTTTGTTTAGGGCCTTAGAAATGGAGCTGTACCATTTTGCTGTCAACCTAGAATCTTGCAGGAGTATTATACAACCTTAGCTTCTCTTCAAACTGATTCTTTGCTACGAGACTCTGCTTAATTTCTGAATCTAACTGAACAAAGGGGAGAATGGTGCTTTCAAAGAATATTTTATTTCTTAACGGCTTCCAGAGGCTTCAGGGGAAAAAGCCCTCATAGGCTCATAAGATGTAGAAGAGTGGCCAAGTGATAGGACCTCAGAGATTTTGGTAAATTGTAGAGGCACTGTTATCTCCAGGTTTTTTTCAGAGTTGGCCAAAAGCTCTGTAAACTTTCCTCACCACAGCAAATCTTAGGAAAGTCATTGAGTCCATCACCTCCTACCTGTAATTTCGAAAAACTTCCTTAGGGGTTTACTCCTGTGTCCCTCAGGATTTGTGGCTTATAACTAAACATGAATTTGGCAGCAGTGTTGTATACAATGAAAAGCTGCAGTGACCATGGTTAGGACAAGTGCACAGCACAGTATTGTTCTCTGTGTTGCAGACAGAGCTAACCCATATGCAGCTATTTTCCACTCAGTCACTAGTATCTTCTGCAGAGGGCAAAGCTCCATTGCATTCTCTGGTTCTGCTGTCCTTTAGTACTGCTGAAGTACTTTCCAGCTCATGCTGTTTCCCAGACACTGCCCCACTAACTCTAACTTAGAGCTTCACCCAGTTCAGAATGAAAAGTGTGCACAAAGATTGTTTGCAATGAGGGTTCACCTGAAGGCATTGCTGGACTTCATGGACACCATATCCTTTGGAGGATATGGTTTAGGGGTTCCAGCAGAGTAGTAGACCAGTGGTTGGACTCAATGATCTTAGAGGTCTCCTCTAACCTCAATGATTCTATGATTCTATGACACTGTCTTTTCCTGCTTAGGATGAAAAACTCCTATGTGTCATGAATTTTACCCTGATTATTGCATTTCTGATAGGAAACTAGAAACTTTGTCAGGCTTTTTCTCTCTTTATACTCACTTCTGTAGATATCCATCTCCTTTCTTTGGTTCCAGGCACATATATGAGCCTGGCACTAATTATTAATTAAATCTCCATTGTGTTTTTTGTATTTGTGCTTTACTCTCTTTGGGGAACAGCTTTTAACATGTCTGTAAGGCTGTAGAACTTCACTGGTAGAATAAAACCCAATTGTTTAGTTCTAATACCCTGGGCTCCATGTGTTTCCAGTCTAAGGTCCAAAGAGCCAAGTGAATAAAATGTTACCTGCTTATTCTTGAGCTTATTTCTTTAAATCTAGACCTACTGGTGCCAAGAGAGCTTTTCTGGAATGAGGCAGTAAGACAGAGATAATTATGTCCACATTTGCTTTTCTATCTTCTTGACATTTCAATCAACCTCTGAAAATTTCAGGCTGGAAAGCAACCTAATCAGCAGTAGGCTCAATTTTAAAACTATTTTCTATGTTGAAAGTTGGAGGTATCAGCCCTGGGACACATCACTGATAAGCACTCGAGTGTTGCAATTTGTAAATAATATTTTCAAATGTCAAACATAAAATTCCTGGTTCACATTTGATGATGAGAAAAACCCTCAAATACTTGAGTTTTTGGTTGGGTTTTTTTTGTACTACAGTGCAGGTGATAAAAATATCAATGGAAACCTGCACCACCACTTAAAATGAGTTTGCCTGAAATGGTAGTAAATATGTCTGTGCTGGTACTGGTTTCAAAAGGATTAAGTAGCAGCAGGTATTTAACTGAACTCACTATAAACAATTACTTTTGAATGTAGTTTCTATGTTTGCTAACCATTCACTTGTCCAGGCTGGTTTCTTCAAATATTTGCGTTAGCTGTTTGAAGGAAGCATATCCAGCCTTTAGGCTAGTTTAGATATATTTGCAGCTCAACGCATAATTTGTTACATCATAGGTGTTACTCTGTATTTTCCTGGATGTCAGAAACTACAGAAATACTTCTGAACTAAAACAGATCAGACAGCCAAGAAGTCAAAGAAAGGAAAAAATTCGTAGGCAAGGAACTGAAGATGCAAGATTAAGCAGCCTGCCAAAACTTACAAAGGAAAATGTATGCTAGACTAGGAATTGGACCCAGACATCCTGACTGTCAGTCCAGCCGTAACCACAAGACTCTTCTGATTCACAATTGCTATTACAAATTAACTAGCAGCTCTCTAAGTCCCTGTGACTCATGAGTCATAAACAGTGGTGTAAAACTATTGCATTCTTTGTAAAAATGCAACACTGGGGTTTTTTTTCCTTGGTACCACTCAGCTTTTTTCAGCTAAAAGGGTCATTGACCAAAGTGTGGGCCCAAACCAGCTGTTTGTCATCAGTCTGTGTATGTAGCCAGGATTCTCACAGGATGCTACACTGTGGCAGACTAAACTGGTAAAAAGAGGACATAACATTAACATTTTAGCCATCAGAGCAAAGGAATGATTCTTGTATTGCTGTCATCTGAATAAGTGCCTTTTGTCCCATAGGTATGGCATATATATCTCTGACAGGGATATGCTTTCAGAGTGGTTTTAGATGACAATATATTATTTGAAGCCAATTGACTTTTTTGCATCAGGATTTTTGGGGCAACTTCTCTTCACTGTGGCTGAATACATCTGCAAGTGTCTGTATAGCTCCTCAGAACCAAGGAGAAAATCCAAAAAGGTGTCTCTGACCATCAAGAATGGTCTGAGCTGGCTATCAAGACGTGGCTTAAGTATTAAGATTTGAAATGTTACTGCCTGGTGAGGTGCTCTCTGACTAAGGACTGATTAGAGAAGAGGTTGGTTGTGTAGCTGATCCCAATATTAGTCCCAATGAGCACACATCTCCAACTCAAGCTCTATGTAAGTATAATCAGTGGCCAACTTATAGACAGCGAAATAAATGAGAATCATGTTGTTGAGGATGAGAAAATCTAACTGGAATGCTGCTCACCATAATTTAGAGGAGAACCAGCTGTCAGGCATGCAATGATGCAAGACTGTGCTAGGAAATAAATCTATCTGGGCAGTGAACTTTGGGAAATCCCCTTGTCAAATTCAGTGACTAGTGACTGTAAAGAATCACAGAACAATAGCTATTGTGATTGGAACAGCTGTAGAAGTCATCTAGTCTACCCACATTCACAGAAGGACTATTGCCAGCACATCATTAGGTCAGCCCTGCCCCTGAATAGCCAAGTCCTGAAAACTGCCTAAATTGGATATTCTGTGACCTCCATGGCCTATCTGTTCCAATGCTGCACTACCTTTATAGGAAATCTTTTCTTAACATCCAGCTCAATCTGACAGGCCACAATTTATGGCTCTTGCTCCCTGTTGTATCATCCGATGCTACTGAGGAAAATGTGGATCTCTTATGTCTGTAATTACCCTTCAGGTAGTTGCAGGCTATTAGATTAGCTTTCCCTTCACCTGCCTAAACAAGCCAAAATGCTTCAACATACTCTCGCTGATCGTGTGCTTCAGGCTGCTGACCATTGTGGTAGTCTTCTTTTCAGTACCTCAGTCAGTTTGCTTCCAGCATGCAGGGATGCAGGAAGTCATTCCAGCTCAGGTGCAGAATTTGGCATTTCTCTCTACTAGACTTCATGAGGTTTCTGTTGGTACAATCCTTAGGTGTTTGAGGTCCCTTTCAGTTGAAGATGTAATTTGTGTCAGTCAGTTGTCATAATTTTGCATCTTCTACTGATATGCTGAGGGTGCATCTATCACCATTCCATGTTATCCAGGTTGTTGTTGAAGACTGAAGCATATGGGCCACAGAATCAGCCTCTGGAGCACACCATTTGTTACTAGCTGTGAGCAGATACTGAGTGTTTGATCATCGTTACCCTTCCAATCTCAGGGTCCAGCTGAATTTCAACCCACCTAGAAGTCCTCTGTTTCAACCTTGGCACTGAAGAACCCAGAGGATGGCAGAGCTTTACCATTTCTAGACATTTCTAAAGCAGCACTGGGAGTATTGTATCCTAAATTCATTCACAGAGATTCATCAAAAAGCCTGTATGCAACCATATGGGGATGAGAAAGGAAAGACCTTGTACAAACAGGAATTAGGCATTTATGGAAGATGGTGTGGCTCTGTTGTACTGGAAATTCCAAAACTGTTGCTTTCCCCTTCCTATTCTGCCTTTGCTTCTTTCCTTACCTGCAGAAATTGAAATTTAGGTTGATTGTGCAGTTTAAAGAGAAGGGATGAAGCCTGGGGTAGAGAAAGAGGGAGTTGATACTGGTAGCAAATGTCTACAAACCCAAACAAACTGCAGTGGGAAAAGGCCATTTTCACCTTATGTTGTCCAAACATGTTAACTCAAAACATGTTCTTCTAGGAAAAATTATTTGGCATTCTGTCATAATATTTAATTACAACAGACTTCTTCCTTGGAAGAGTTTCAAAAGGTGAACAAACTAAATCAATTAACCTTTAATTTTGCTTTGACTGCAAGTCCTTCTTCCTGGTGTGAAAATACGAGACCAAACCAAAAACATTCCCAGTCCAAAAGTTCCTGGCTCTGGATTTGGATATTTCATATCCAAACTCTCTGCCTGTAGTCCCTATTTCTTAGCAGGAGGTCAGAGTTTAAAACCACCTCACACATCCAGGTCAGAGCTTTTATAAGGGGCCCTTTTACTCCTTCCAATCCTCTTTAGCATTCAATTTCTTTTTGGTTCCTGTTAGGTTAAGAGGAATTACACACCCATATGGTTAGGAGAGAATGGATTCCTTCTTCTTGTGTAGACAGTAAGGAAAACTAGAGGAAGCATCAATTTGTAATATAAGATGACCAAAGAAATCCTTAGCAATTATTTCATCACAACTGTCTAATTATGAGGATACAGTTTCCTTTCTATACCTGAGAAACTTCAGGGTTGAGCTACATCCCAGACATGTGCAGTATGACTGAACAGTGCCAGAAGTAATTTCTAAAGGAGAAGTTCCTCTGGTTGCTAAGCTGGCTGGGCGACCTACTTGTACTGTCACTGTATACTGAGCACCCTTCATTGAGCACAAAGTTGATATTATTTGCTGATGCTCAGACTTTTTAGGTATTTCTCCCTGCCATTCATGGTAGGATTTAATCTCAAGTAATCTGAGGTGGAAGTGAAACATGATGCAAAGCAACTTGAAGGGTTTTTCACTTTAGACAGGCTCATGCAGTTTCCTCTGTATGGCATAGCATATTGAATACCAAATCAGAAACCTACTGGTAAAGCAATAGCTCTTCTCAGAAAAGGAAAAGAAGCTTCTCTCACAATACACCAGAGCCATGGTGCAGGAGTCACTGATCATGTGAGCACATTTCCTAGAGACAGGTGTAAGACACAACTATGCCTTTTATACAGAACTTGTACTTACATGAACTTCCATTCACCCTGGACTATACATACTTTTTATTACATAAAAGCCATGATCTGAACAAAACCCCATGTGCTCTTCTGGTCCTAAATCCAGTCCTGCTGTACCTGTGGATTTCATTTTTAACTTTAAGCTCTTGGCTGCATAGCTTCTGAGGAAATGTCTGTTGGAGGCTATTTTGTGTGACCATGCAAGCCTTCACAGGGGATGAACACGCAGCTCACAGCACTTGTGCCTCTAGTCACTCTTGATGTATTAACCTACTGTGCTACACTCACCCAGCAGCTCTCTGGAAGGATTATCCTGGGTCTGAGGGCTTTTTTTTCCTCCATATTGCATCACTTGTCTTCATAACCCTCCTGCTCTGTAACAGGCAGGTGGCTGTTTGGCCTGGATGAGCTAGCAAGTGTTGCCACTGTCAGGCTAGTGACAGCTACGGCTGGCTCCTCTGTTAACATCTCTCTCTGTTTATCCACAGAATCACAGAATAATCAGAGTGGGAAGGGACCCCTGAGGATCATCTAGTCCAACTCCTGTCCCTGCACGGGACTTCCCCAAGAGTCACACCGTGTGCCTGAGAGCATTGTCCTCTTGAGCTCTGTCAGGTTTGGTGCTGTGACCACTGTCCTGGGGAGCTGTTCCAGTACCCAAACACCCTCTGGGGGAAGAACCTTTTTCTAATATCTGACCTAAACCTCCCCTGACACAACTTCAGACCATTTCCTTGAGTCCTGTAAGAAGAATCAGTGCCTGCCCCTCCACCTCCCATCACAAGGAAGTTGCATACAGTAATGAGGTCTCCCCTCCAGCTGCCCTGTACAGGATATAGATCTCTCTATATATGATGACTTGCTGCAGGGAGGGAAGCTGCCCTGCTCTTGTTGCCCTGACATAGCCCCAGACCTTGCTTTTATTCCTGATAGCCAATTCAAAGGTGCAAAAATAACCCCCCAAAAAAGAGGTGAAGGAGCTGGAGCCCAGGGGCAGTTTCCAGCAGTCTGATAACATCTCTCTCCTTTAACATAAGCCTCCCCAGGGAGATGGGTGTGCACACAGCTTTGGAACCAGGTTCCCACAACCCATCTCCCATGGCAGGGACTTCCTCTGGCCTTGTGGAAGAACAGAGGGAAATTTTCCTTCAGCTCAGTAAACAGCTGCAGTGAAGTGACTTTGAGTCCTCCATCTTTTGGTTACTTATTTTCTTGGCATTTTAGTGAGAGCCAGAGAATCTGTTTTCCATTTGCTGTACTTTTGCCGGAGACTGTAATTGCTCTTTGAACCTTCAGGAGCAGGAAACCCATTAAAGGCCCAAGAGGACAGGAATTCAGTGCCAGCCAGCACATTCCTTAGCTCCTTTCATACTGCAAGAGAAGAGTGCTTCTGGCTTCTCCAGAAGGGATATTGCTACATTTTGTTCAAATTTCAGGCTGATTTCAAGAGTAATTTTACCACTCACCTTATAGTTATCATTATTCCTGCTTTTTGCATTATTATCTTTATGGCTATTAACACAGAAACATCTATGGAGAGGTCATTACAGAAAACCCAAGCATCAAACTTGCCTTTCAGTATCTTGCAGACTGCAATGACAGCTATAATAACAAGAAAATCTCAGCTAAGGGCATGGCATATCAAGCTGTGGAAAACTGTTGGTCAGGTCTTTTAAGGAGCCTCTGGAAAGAGAATGAGAACTCTGCATATTGTATGGGAAATAAGAGCAGCCTGGCTCAGGTAGAAATAGTATGAAAAATCTTCCACAGATGGTAATACATCTTTAACGATGCAGATGCCACCCAGTAAGATTATTTTCTTGAAGAAGTGATATGGCTCAGACTAAGCGGGATTGGTATGTTGCTGGATTATCTTGGATGTGCACCCACTCTGCTAACTGCTCATAATCTTCCAGAAAGTGGATTGCTGCCACTTTGCCTCAATACAGAGTGTGCCACAACGACTTTCTGCTGCATGAGTCCCTTAGGACAGCTAGTTGGCTGTGTCTGAGTCTGTCCCACAGGTTCTGGAATGGGGGAACAGGAAGCAGCACAGCACAAAGAGGAAAGCATAAGCTACAGAAGGTAATTCTAAGAAAACAAAGGTAGACTGGGGTAGTACTGGGAGCAGGAAGGCACAGGTATTCTGAGCCTAAAAATGGAGAATGAGGAGCTTGGATTAGATGTAATGAAATAAACATAAAAGATCATTTTAAGGATGACCCAGCTGAAATGTAAGTGTTAAGTGAACTTCACAACAGCTAGTCTTTCTGCGCCAGGTTATGGCCCCTCTGGTAGTTGGCTCTGTGCCACTCTAACTGCACAGATCTTCACTAAAGCTGATAGAATGAGCTGGTGAAGAGTTATCTCAGAGCACAGGAATAGAAGTGAATGATACTGCTGTCCCATCCCCTGCTGAAATGGCATCAGGAAAGGAAACAGGAGACATGAGGATATCCTGTGTATCATGCAGATGTCAGAAAGGCCTTGAGACTTCTCTAGCTTATGTCTAGGACTGGGTCCTACCAGAAGGAGCTATACAGACCTCTGTAGAGATGAGAAATGGCATCTCCTAGATCATCCTAGTGATGTCAATACTTGCAGAGAAACTGTTACCTCTTTTATATATTTCTGCTTACAAGTGAGAAAAAAGGATTTTGCTGGCCACTGGCATGGAGCAAAGCCTGTCATGCATGTTCTGTGTGCCCAGCAAAGGAACTGATCCCCATATTTGCAGTGGTCATGGGTTAGGAAGGACTGCTGTACATCACAGCAACCATCTTACTTCAAATAGAAGTAGCATTATGCATGGGGAAGCTTTTCTGCGAATGACCAACAGCTAGTTCAGCTCTGCAGCTTACAGCAACAACCAGGTTCTGAGAATGGAGAGCCTTTGCTGGCAATCACTCCATATTCCTTTATCTCCAAATAATCTATCATAAAGTGCAAGGGTGAAGTATTTGTTCCAGTCCCTGGCATTGTCCAGATCCCTATCTCCTCCTTACTTATTCTTCTTGTACTTCCGGTTACTTTAAATGAGGACAGGTAAAATCACAGAATCATTTAGGTTGGAAAAGAACTCCAAGTCCAATATTAACCTAACACTGCCAACTCCACCACTAAACCATGTTCCTAAGCACCACATCTACATATGCCACATATTGCACACAAAAAAGCCTGCATAAAACCCTTGTAATGGTTATGGAGTCACGTGTTAAAAAAGCTAGGAAATCCAGGATTAAAGTTACCTGGGCTACATTTAATCATCATCTGAGTTGTGATGCTGTCTTCATTTCAAAGTGCATAGATTATTGTTTATCCAGACACTCCCTTGCTCCACGGTCAGGAGGGAAGTGTGCTGATGGCTACTGATGGCTGGGAAAGTGTCGTGGTTTAACCCCAGCCAGCAGCCAAGAACCACACAGCCTCTCACTCACTCCCCCACCAACTGGATGGGGGAGCAAATCAGAAGGGTAAAAGCTACAAAAACTCATGGGTTGAGATAAAGACAGTTTAATAGAGAAAGCAAAAGCAGCACATACAAGCAAAGCAAAACAAGGAATTAATTCACTGCTTCCCAAAGACAGGAGGTGTTTAGCCATCTCCAGGAGAGCAGGGCCCATCACGCGTAACGGTTCCTTGGGAAGACAGACGCCATCACTCCAGATGTCCCCCCTTCCTCCTTCTTCCTCCCACCTTATATACTGAGCATGATGTCATATGGTATGGAATATCCCTTTGGTCAGTTTGGGTCACCTGTCCCAGCTGTGTCTCCTCCCAGTCTCCCATGCACCCCTAACTTCCTCGCCAGCGTGGCAGTACGGAAAGCAGCAAAGGCCTTGACTCTGTGTGAGCTCTGCTCAGCAACAACAAAAACATCTTTGCATTATCAACTCTGTGTTCTGCACAAAATCCAAACATAGCCCCATACTAACCTCTGTGAAGAAAGTTAACTCTACTCCAGCTCAAACCAGCACAGAAAGCCTCACAACAGTTCTCCATAGTACCCCTTGCCTCGTGGTGTGGAAAGTAGATGGCAGTGGTCACCTTCCTTACAGAAGGAACAAGAGTCATCATGGGACTGAAGGGATGGATTGCTGCTCTGCAGACCTGACCAGTGTTCCTGTCACTGCCACAGAGCTCCAGTTAGATTTCCCATGGATGATTGTGACAAGACTCTGCGTGCCTGTGTGTGTGTGTGTGTGTGTGTGTGTGTGTGTGTGTGTGTGTGTGTGTGTGTGTGTGTGTGTGTATGTGTGTTGTGGGATTCACTGTAGGGGCAGGGTGAGAAGGCAAGGGCTGTGATGACAGGGGTTCAAGCTTTTGAGGCTGGTATTGCAGCCAGAGCCCTTGAATGCTTGAGCCACAGCTGACTTACAAAAGGGAATGAGCACTTGCAACTGCATCTGGACTTTGTGCTTTGAATACAAATTGCTGCAGGATGCTAGAAACCGAGAAAATCCAAGTCATTGCCATTCTGTATCAAGTACACAAAATTATTGACTTTGCACTTTGAGCAGGCAGCCTCTCATTTACAAAATACATACTATCTACTCTAGTGCTGTGAAAACAAATTTGTTGTTTCTGAAGCAGTTAGATATGATACCTTGCTGAATGCCATGAACTCAAAAAGGGTTTTAGTCATTCTGCTCTCAGAGCATGGTTTAAATCCTGTGTAATACAGAAGATCATCCACTGAGCAGAAGGACAAAGCAATGTATGGAATGTTTCTCTTTTTAATTGCTGAAATTCTGTGACAGGAATCCTGTGAAAGAAATCATCTACATTGCATGGCTCAGAGAAGTGAAATCAAAACTTCAGTGTCAGCCCTTGTCAGGGCAATTCCCATAGGCACTTCTGGCTTTGCAACTGCAATAGTATTTCAATGTAATTTTTGCACTCAAACTAAAAATTTACAGTCATCTTCTTTTCACAGAATCACAGAATTGATCATGTTGGAAGGGGCCACACTGGGTCATCTGGTCCAACCTCCCTACTTAAGCAGAGTTGTCTCACAGCACATGGTTCAGGATTGCATCCAGATGGTTCTGGAATATCACCAGGGATGGAGACTCCACAACCTCTCTGGATAACCTGTTCCAGTGCAAGGTCACCTGAACAGTAAAGAAGTTCTTCCTCATATTCAGGTGAAACTTCCTGTGCATCAGTTTATGCCTGTTGCCTTTTGTCTTATTGATTTGCTCCACTAAGCACAGCCTGATCCATCCTCTTGGCTTCCCTCTTTTAGATACTCATATACATTAATGAGGGACTCCACAACCTCTCTGGATAACCTGTTCCAGTGCAAGGTCACCTGAACAGTAAAGAAGTTCTTCCTCATATTCAGGTGAAACTTCCTGTGCATCAGTTTATGCCTGTTGCCTTTTGTCTTATTGATTTGCTCCACTAAGCACAGCCTGATCCATCCTCTTGGCTTCCCTCTTTTAGATACTCATATACATTAATGAGGTCCCTTTCAGTTCAGTCTTTTCAAGGCTGAGCAGGCCTAACTCCCTCAGCCTTTCCTTGTAAGAGAGGTGCTTCAGTCACAGTTATATTTGTTGCCCTCTGCTGGACCTGCTCTGGGGGCTCCATGTCCCTCTGGTCCTGAGGAGCCCAGAACAGGACACAATACTCCATGTGTGGCCTCACCAGGGCTGAGTAGAGAGACAGGGTCAACTCCTTCGACCTGCTGGCAATGCTCTTCTTAATGCATCTCAGGATTCCATTGACCTCCTTAGCCACAAGGACACACTATGACTCATGGACAGCCTGTTGTACACCAGGACCCCCAGGTCATTCTCTGCAGAGCTGCTCTCCAGCAGGTCAGTGCCCAACCTGTACTGGTGCTTGGGGTTATTCCTCCCTAAGTGCAGGAGCTATAGCCTACCAGACTCTACTGACCTGAAACTTTCTTGACTGATAGCATTGTATTGCTTTAACTAATAGTCAGCCACAAGCTCAATTAAGCCAGAGCAAATCTTGTCTATAGAAAGCTTGTTTTGGAACAAACGTCTTATTTAATTTGGCTTCCTTGGATTTGTTTGTACAGGAAAAATTATGAAATATGTGAACAACTCTCATCATCTTTATATGATACAAACCCTTCTGGATGGGCTTACAAGTACATCCCTGGAGAGACAGCAGGTATGTGTGGGAGCTGGAGTATGTCTGAGATGAGGACTTGTTGTCAGATTTGTTTCAGAACTAAAGTTCAGCAACCCTTCTGATGGGGCAGCCTTATAGTACAGGAAATGTTAAAATTTTTTTGATTGGAAAATAAAAAGAATGCAAGAAAAATAGCATTTTAAAACATTTTTTGTCTTATTTTCTCTGCCTTCTCTTAGCTTTCTGCTCCTTGTTTACAAGTTGGAAGCAAAGGAACCAGATTCTTTCACCCTGTGAAAGGTTTAACACAGGTTAAAGCACCAGCTTAGGATTTTTCTTAAGTAACAAACAGCAAACAAAGCTAAATCCTTTTGCAAAATAACAAATTTAATCGGACAGGCAGCTTTGCACCAGCTTCCACCAATCTGCTGCCCAGTGCAGAGGCACTGGAACCGAGGGGGCCACAGCTGGTCTCCAGGGAGGCTGGCAGCACTCCAGCCCCAGACTGCCCAGCAGATAAAGGTTCCAGCCTGTTGGGAACATGCAGCAGAGTGTGTGACTGTCCCATTGGTACTCAACATTGGGAAACTATTACAGGAATGTGTATTTCAACAAGCCTCTACACACATGCCTCTGTTTTTTTTTTTTCTCTTGAGATAAGATTTCGTGTTAGGAATTCTCAGGGCTTCCCCTGTTTTGCTGGGCAGAGGAATCCTGACTTAACCCAACAAGTAATGAAAGGCACCCATAATATGGGACACAGACAGGCCTTTCACCTGAGGCACCCACAAGCCACCTGGCAGCACATTAGGGAAGGGTTTTATAAAGCAGGGAACTATCCCTCTTGGCACAGAAAGCAGAGAGTAGCTTGTGTAGCCCCATCCATGCAAAGTTCAAGCTGCCTGAGGTGGGTGCTAACAGCAGTAGAGGCTGCTCAGAGCTCAGTGCTGGCTGCAAGACCTGTGCAGCTCCCTGGGTAAGTATTCTTGCTTAAAGCTTCACCTTGAGCTCCATATCTGTGGTTATCAGCACACACACAAGGCAGTTTATAGCCAGTATGAGCTTGCCTGTGTGACCCAGTGGCTGCCCTCTGATTACAATGTCGCTGCATGCTTAGCTTCAATGCTCCCTCCTGTGCTGGCTCCTTTGACAAACCACTTAATACACATAACACATTTTTGAAAGGAAGGAACAACCCCCCACTCTACTCTGACACTAATAGAGAAAAGTCTTGTTCAAATACAAGTGCACAAAAGGGTTCAGATTCATTTTCTTGAAAATGGCTGGGAATAATTTCTTTCTTTGCCTCAGAGATTTTTCTTACTCTTTTCATTTTTTTATTTATATATACATAAATACTTGCAACAATGGCTAATTGTCAGAAAAATGCAAGTTATTTCTTAGCAGGATTCTTGTCTGCTCATTTCTGCATTCCAGACTTCTGTCTTTATAACTGAGGTCTTGACAAAATTATATAGCTCAACGCTGAGCTAGGTAGTACCTCTCCAGAATGAGCCTGTTGGGACTGGCAAGTATTCTTGTTAAAAGCCTGAAATAAAATAATCTGTTCCTAATGACTTGTTTTTGGCTCTAGCAACTAATTGTGTGTATATATGCCCTAAATTACATTAATGTGGAAGTAACAGATCACAGAGAGCTTGTAGTATTGCGTATGTTACTTACACACTGAACCTATGGCCATGACATCATTGCCCTTGTTCTGGACTCTAGTGACGGCACAGCCAAGAAAAGCCTAAGTGAGAACACAACACATTGTTCCTCTCAGCTTCTAGGGCCATATTGACTTTGTGAGTCAGGCTCAGCATGCAAGAGTGACACATTCCATCATTAGTGTTACTAATTCCCTGGTTGTTAAAAATCCAGGGGAGTGGAAAAGCATTAGAACTCATGAACTCTCATAGCCTTTCTAAGTTCACTTGTCTGTGCCACAGATATAACAGTAGGATCTTAAATGGTTATAAACAGGGGATTGTCCTGAGGCTTCTATAGGACAACTATTATTTTTTGATGAATCCTGATGAGATGCTCAGACTGACTGCAAGACACAAGGAATTAACTTTGACACCCATGTTTTCCTTTGTGTTTTGTTGGCCTGCTAGCAAGAAGACCCAGAGGGATGGAGAGCTAGAAGGGCAGGACTGCTCAGCTGGCCTCAGTTAGAGACAAAAAGAGCTGAAAGAGCCTAGAGGTAGGCCTAATACCTGTACATTCTGATTTACATATGCTAGCACATGTGAGGGATTTGTGTAAGAAAACAACAACACCATCATAAAAATTAGGATAATATGAATTTCAGCAAGTGTGAAAAGCTGGGACTAGCTGTGCCATAGCAGATGACCATCCTTAGATTCATGTCATTGATTGCAGTCTTGGGAGATAAAGACACAACAAACTAGAGGACCAGGACAGTCTGTTGAAAAAGTTGCCTTTGAGCAACAAAAAGCCAGTACCCAGTGGGGATTAAGAGTGGATAACAGGAGCTTCCAGTGATGGGAGATGCTTAGCTGGAGCCACTTAAGAGGGGCTGCTAACAGAGTTAGAATGGTCACAAGAAGCAGCAAGCCAGAGGGACAGGTCAGGGCTACTTACCCTGTCTCAGCTCCAGCTTGAGGAACCCTTTGCTACCCAGCAGGTGTGCGGCAGTGGCCCTGAACTCTCAGCTGTGAGTGGAATGTTTCTAGGGCCAGGAGGAGCGATGGTCTGCTCTAGCAACTGTGTCAGCAAGCAATGAGAAAGGGATTTGACAAGCATTGCTCGGGGAGTTGGTGGATGCCTGTTATTTTATTTATGTTCCTTTGTCCTTTTCTTCTTTATCTCCAAAACAGCACTGCCCTGCTGAGCCATTTATGATTTATGAGTAAGGAAGTGGAGCTCTCTGGACACTCAGTTAATTTAATTTTCTCAGGTTGGGAGCTGGAACACAAAATCCTGGTTATTAATGACCCTTAGAAATTGAACTGTCCTTGCAGCTGTCAATCAGTCTGGCAGAAAGGGGACATTTACTGCTTCCTTTTGTGTCTTTGCACTCTCATATACTTGAAACAGGAGTGAGGAAAGCAGCTCATTGCTTGTGTTTGACTTCTTTGCAGACTTGGTGACTCTCTAGTGAAAGTTGACATGAGAAGCCATTGGGAGCTTGGTACCACAAAACTGGAGTTTCAGTTTATATACGGGAAAAAGAGAGATAAAAGGCCTGAACACTTGGCAGCTTAGCAGTTTTTACACCTCTGCTAAGCAAAGCCTGAATTCTTGACTTCTTGACATGTTCTCCACATGTGGTTGCAGTATGTGAAGGTGTGTAGAAACCAGATACAAAATAACTCATTTGAGTGGTAGCAGAAGTCTAAACACAACAGCCTGAACTTCAAGACAGGTTAAACATGCCCAGGCAAGATCCTGGGTAAATATACAGCTAGTGAAACACACACCAGCACTGATGCTCCACACTCCAGTACCTGTGCTAGCTAGAGAAACGCTGGGTAGCTGTGCCCCCACTCTGTCATGTGTCTGAAGGATGGTGTCATGGTGCTCTGAGTTTCACCGGGGAGGTCTAGGAGGGGAAAGAGGCAGCTTTGGTTATGCCCTCATTGTAAGGAGGGCTAGCAGCGTAGCACAGAGCAATTGGGAAGGCTTTTTACAGCCATCCCACAGCCATTTGTGAAACAGCTTCTGTTCTGATGGACATTCTGGTGACTGCACTTTCAGAGCAGTATAAACAGCATAAGCAGTATGAAAATATTTGTTACATTTGTAGCCTTTGCAGTCGAAGACTGCTTTTTACTCTCATGATGGTGAAAACTGCCTGGAATGATCTCTAACATACCAGACTGCTCTCAAGCCTGAGAGACTCTTTCAGCAGTGGTCAGGACTGGCAGAAGCCAGCTGAATCAGGGAGAAGAGAATGAAACAAACTGGGCTGAAGCTGTCCATACAGCCCTGAAGGAGTCTGCTGCAGGGAAAGGATTATTTGGGCAGAGAGATCCAGATACTATGATGCTCATCCACTAGCACAAGACTGAGAAGAGACTGCCTCCAACCTAAGAACAGCAGTGCCCTTGGGACCAACTCTCTATGATCACAAAGACACCTTTGTCTATTCTGTCATCATCCCCCATGGTATTTGTACATGGACTCTAGTGCCATCTGTCCCTGTGAAAGCTGACCCCCATGTGCTGCTTGGGCAGCTCCATTCTGTTGACAAAGGATTTTCTTGCAGGGTAAGAATCCTCCCTGGTATAAAAATTGCCAGAGCTGCCCTGTTTGCATAGTAAATGGTATGTTGGCACTATGGAAGGGACAAGTCAGATACATTCCAAGAGTTTCAGACTTCTTACAGAGTCTGAGCCAACAACACGAGTAAGAGAAGGCTGAAGGGCATTCTGAGCTGAGGTGCTCCAGCAAAGGCTCAGCAGGTTCCAGGGCAAGGAGACTTCAGTCCTTTCCCTGCTGCTGCCCTGCCCTGTCTTGCCCTGGCAAAGGGCTTGATTCAGCTTTGTGTCCAGCCCACTCTTTCACTCCCATTTTTTTCACATGGACTCAAATCTATTCCCATGCTATTCCATTTGCATGGAGTTGGATCTATTCCCATGCTTCTCTGTCCTTGCTGGAGGAAAGTGTTTCTGAAAGTCTAGCCCAAACCACCTTCACCATTACAAGCCCTTTCACCTTGGTGCTATTTTTGGATGCCTTTAAATTACAAGCTGTCTAACCTACTACGTTTTTACTTTCTGAATTCCTTCTTCAGAATGGTGTGTTCTGCTGAGTTCCCACAAAGGGAAAGGCTCCATGCATAAGATGCTGCAGAAAACCTTTGCCCCCGCCCAAAGTCTCATATTTCAGAGTGACGCACACCCTGCTCCACTATTACTTAATAAAAAGTGAAGTCACTGCTTTCCTCCCCTTCAAACTTCTCCACCCTCAGTCAGGAGGTCTGCTTCTCCACCCTTTGGCAAAACAGCTGTTTGGGGGTGGAGGTGAGTTTAGGGGTGGTGTTGACCATCCTCTCATCTGGGGAGAAAAAAACAACAGTCTAGTCCCGTCAAAGCGCTGCTTTAGAGCTGGGAACAGCCCTGACAGCCTTTCCCCCCTTCTGTGTTTATGTGTATTTCATTAAGTACAACTTAATAAGATCATTCATGTCAGTCTGTGGGTCTAGTTTAGGATACAAGGAAGAGTGTGAGCACAGCAAACCACTTGGCTGTTCTTTGCCTTTTTTCCTAACCCAGGAGGGAAGTTTTCGTGGAATCATCCACCTTCCTACTTTGGTAGATAGGAAGAGGCAGATAAGCTGGTGTGTGGTGTGATGTGGGGTTAGGCTCTCTGCTCTGCTCAGACTTTGCTCACAAGCAGTGAGAAGGAAGAGAATACATAGGAGAAGGCTGCAGCTGCATGATTTTGCCTTACCTCTATCAGTGTGATCACAAGTAGGCCAGAAGCTGCCCTAAATATACTCCAGCATCCAGTAGTCCCTTAGGGGCAATCTGCTGACTCAACATGGCTGGAGGACTATGTGGTACAGCCACTCTTCCTTCTCACCCTTGACATGCCCTTCCTGGCATGCTGGTGGCTATTCTGGCTGGCCACTTGCTGAAGACTACTGCTCTGGAGAGACCACAGGCCAGGGAGGGAGGTCTGGGTTGCATTGTCCATCCTTGAAGGAAAGAAAAAGAGTGTTTTGGGGCCACAACATCATGGGAAAGGATTTTGGAGAATGCATTCACTCCAAGAGGTGTTAGGTCCCTCCAGAACCTCTGTGTTTAAAAGGGGAAGTCTGCAAATGTTCAGAAAAAAAGGTTGTATCATGCAAGGAAGCACAAAAAAATGTGCAGATAACTCATAACAGTAGGGGAGCCAAACTTTTCAACCTGTTCATGCAGAGAGTGACAACATCATGGGAAAGGATTTTGGAGAATGCATTCACTCCAAGAGGTGTTAGGTCCCTCCAGAACCTCTGTGTTTAAAAGGGGAAGTCTGCAAATGTTCAGAAAAAAAGGTTGTATCATGCAAGGAAGCACAAAAAAATGTGCAGATAACTCATAACAGTAGGGGAGCCAAACTTTTCAACCTGTTCATGCAGAGAGTGACAACTGGTAGAGACCTCTCCCATGAAAAGGACAACCAGATGGTGAGGGACAGAATGCACAGACAGAAGGTCTGGCAAGTGAGGAGGCAGCTGGTATGTCTGGTGGTCAGGATGGCCAGCTGTCCTGGGTTTGAAGGCCTGCACCTTCACCTGCCATAGAGCAAATGTAATTTGTCCCATCTTCATTGAGACCAGCTGAGGACCTCTCTGCATATGCAACTGTCTTTCTGCTATCTCTTGCTTCAGCCTGTCTGTACCAGTTCATGGATTCTGTTCCGCTGTGCTACAGCAATTTATAGGCCAGTCTCTGTTTTCCCTGCTTCTCAGCCATTTCCTGACTGAAACACGCATTAGCTGTGCTGTGCTTACTCAGATATTTCATGATTATTCACTTCAAGATGTTCAACTCAGAATGAGTGAACAGAGAAACTAAGTCTCCCCGTAAATTTTTATTTGTTTATTTAGAGGTAGTACCTCACTCAAATACCAGTATTCCCATGGTGACAGGTGCTACACAAAAATGGAGCAAAGAGTGTGTCTCTCAGAGGAACAATGGTTTTCATCTTCTATGAGACAGAGTGCAAAGATATAATGACCTAATGCTAGTTAACGCCAGTGGTCTAGGACTTCAGCTTTGCCATTGTTACAGATCTCACATTCCTGGGTCAGAGAAACTGTATTTTTCGGAAGGTTCAGTGGAAATGGTTTTGGGACTGTATCAAAGTCCTCCTAGGATTCCAGTTTTCTTAGTCTTAGCCTCAAAAGAATTTACAGCTGGCTCAAGCAGAGCTGCAAGTCCCCACAGGAAGGATTTTGTTAATATTCTGCCTTTGGAGGACAGTGAGCTTCTCTGTGAAGGCAACACAAATATCTGTCCATGTCCACAGCACCACACCCACTACTCCTCCAAGGCCGGCAGAGTTTCAGTGACTCACATGACCATGTCCCTCTGTCCAGGGGTTATTAGGAAAAACTGGATGGTGTGTGTGCATTGGAAATTCCCCCCATTCATTCCTTCAGTTTGGGCAGGATTTCTCTCTGTCTGAAAGTGAAACAAGCTGCCAACACTGTTCTTAAAAATGAAGAGGACCTTCAGCAATCAGCAGAGTTCCTAGGAATCTGTGGAAAGCCAGAGACAACATGAGATGGCCCCTGTACTCAGGGGGCCAGCAGTGAGCATCACTGCTGGGCTTCTCCCTACTGTAATCAGCCTGTCTATTATTCTCCTAAGTGATGCTGAGTACAGTGTCCTGGCTGGATCTGTGTAGAGTGGAAAATAACTATTTGTGCAGCATGTCCTCACCTGGAAAGTAGCTCCAGGGCACAAAGAATAGTGAAGGGCAGCTCTTGAGGTCTGTTTTATATGCAGACTGCTTCCTGCCAGCCAGAGCAAGCTGGTACAGGCAGTTTTCTCCAAGATACCCTAGTCAGTCTTATTTCTGGTCCAACACAAAACCATGTCTTCCCAATCAATAACATAAATCTGGCCTCTGTCAGCTCAAGGAATAGTGCTCTCCTGTCCTTGAGGGACATAATAACTACCTTTTCCTCCTCCTAAACCACTTCCCAGGATTCCTCACTTGACTCAAACACTTTTTAAATCAATCAACTAAAAATAAGGTTACAGGCTGTGGACTTAATTTTCTTACAGAGCAGAATCAACATCTCTTCCAGATCCCTTAAGGGTCCTTAAAACAAAAAAAGTGTCCTTTTTCAGTCCACAGTCCAACACATATATCACTAAGAGCATGCACATTGTGCCTGCAGAGCATCCTCTGCAGATTTGTGTGTGGAAAGGAAGGGAGATCAGGAGAGGGAATCCATGAGAAATTTAGGGGAAGGAAAAGTGCCACCTGTTGCTCATGTTTCTGGAAAAAACCCTTTACCTTTCTTTTATAAACAGTGGTGCCTCTGGATATCAGATTCATCACAGACTGTACAGCAAATTTAGTGGAAGATAAAGCATTGACATCAATTCATCACAGGAGTGTAAAGCAGGTAAGACTCAGAGTTTCATGAACATGATATCTGCAGTACAAATGCCACATGCTGCAAGCTCCTTCACTCCTGGCACAGCACATTTATTGCTGCTATGTTAATTTTGAACCCTCTCTAACATGTACTCTGTGCCCTTTGGCAGGGACTCAGTCTGCCTGTTATGTATCCGTACAGTGTTTGGGACAATGTGGTTTTGGTTTTCCTAACAAAGACCTGTGCCAATAAATAATGAAAGCATATCAGTCATAGTCTGCATAGGAAAGGCAGTGTCCACGGGATGATAACATCTTTGGTGGTTACCATAAAATTTTCAAGAACAAGTCATTCCCCTCATATACTTTTAAAAAAAAACTCACAAACTTGGTATGCTAAGAACTTCTAATATGAATATATCTCCCTTATTTGGAAAAAACCAAATTGTGCTTCCAGTTTCATGATCCCACTTCATTTTTGATATTTGACCTAGAGGTTTTCACGTCATCTGTCAGCCCACAGAGAGTATCCCAAGGTTCAGTGTGTGTATGTGAGTGTGAGAGAGATAGGAAAGGAACATTAGGAACAGGCCAACCACAAATAGCTAAAATTAGCTATGAGAACTGGAGTGCTGAGGTCTCTGAGGAACACTAGTCAAAGAAAAAATGGTTGTTTGCTAAACTCCCACTTATTCTACTGCCCCTGAGGACTCCCGGCTCACATCCCTGCCCAGACATCCTACATGGCTATTTAAGAGGATTTCCCCCACCCCTTCCCCCTCCATTGACCATCACTTTCTACTTTTGTAACTGCAGTACAGAGTGAGATGGGATTCCTGCTCCAGCAGCAAGATGCTGACTGGGAACAGGAAACAGGGGGCTATGCAGAGCTCAGGCTCTGACAATACAGACGTCACGCCCACGTGCAGACAGGGATGTTTCTCACATATGGCAATGATCAGCAGCTCTCCCTATTCCTCTCTTTCCTTCTTCCCCAGAAGGGCTTACAAAGCCCTAGAGGGGCCATATATTGAGTTAGAAGCAGTCTTTAGGAAGCTGTGTGAGGCCTCAGTTATCATGGAACATGATTTCTTGCATAATTCTTTCAGATTCTCTGAGGCCACTAAATTTGAGGCTGTAAATCTTCACGTGACTAGAGCATATGGCCTTAAAAGAAGACATGGAGTGAATTACAAAGACACAGCCTATCTTCTTCAGAATCTGATTAAAGGAATCCTTTGAGAACTATCCCTTACATGCAGCCATAGGCATGGCTTTAAGAGCTGCCCTCCCTCCTCATTCCCAGAAATGTATGATGGAATAAGGAGTGTTTTTATTTTTTTTGCAGAACCAGGTTCTTCTCTCTTCTCATTTCTATTCTCAAAATAAAGCTTAATAGCTATGACTGTCTATCCTTCAGATTATAATTTCTGGGGAAAAAAAACAGAACGCTAAAAGTAATTGCATTGATACTTGTGGAAACACCTTAGGGAAGCTGGAAACTGTCTAAGCTAAGGAGCTAGGTTCTGTCTCTGCAAGCAGGAGAAGGAAACTGTCTTGCATTCACTGGGAATAGGTTTTGGCTTCCTCCAGCCAGCTCTCTGTAGTGCTATTTGCTTGCAGCCATGCACAGCTTATGCTGTACTAGCCTCTCTAGGCTAAATTGCCATTATACATGATGTTCAGAGGTGAAGGCTTATTCCACATGGGGAAACCAAATGAAGTAAAAAATTCTCTTCCTAACCCTCTCCTTCTCTTTCCATGAGGCAGACTGTGCTTTTCTTGATGATCCTGCTTTGGCACAATAAATTTTTTGAAAGAAAAGTGACTTTATGTAAGTATCAGTGGGAGAAGGTTGTGTTCAGCAATAGCTCATTCAATCTCAGCACTGGGAGAGAGAATTGAAATGTCTTCAGAAGGTATACCCATAGCTATCCTGTGAGAAAAGGGAGACCAGATTAGTGCCTTCTATTCTAGCAGCACGAAGGATTTGCCAGCATTGAGCAGACCTTCATCTCTCCCTTCCCATTCCCCTGACTGGGGTTGTGGTGGTTCTGCTGAATGTGAACTGAGAGAATAGGAAGCAAGATTTTGGGTAATAAATGCCTGGTTGTAATCTGGAGGACATAAAAACATGGCTTAAATGAAAATACATAAAATGCTTGTCTATCTCCCGTCTTTCATGCTATGAGGTGCTGGGGAAAGCCTGCTGGAGAAGCATGTCTCTGTTGGTAGAAACTGCTGTTGCTCAGCTCTTTGTTGTTTTCCATTAATTAAACCATGATTGAATCTGTAGATTCCTCCCATCCATTGCATAACTTTTGCATTGAGAGCATTGCCCTCACAGACCTCAGCTAGGTGTCTAGGGAGAACACTTCTGCCTCCCTGGCTTGTGTGGCAAGAGCTCAGTCTCTTTTTGCAGTTACCTTTAAGCATTGCTTAAAATTTCTGCTGCAGATACTGGGAGATGGCAAAAATGGGAGCTGTGCTGTGGAGCAGCCCCTCAGCTAGCTGTCAGCCATGGGCAGAAGAATGAGGAGAGGAGAGGAATATAGTCTACTAAGCTCCTCTAGGACACCTGTTACCTTTGTGGCCCAACTCCTGGTATGTAAATTGTATGTACATGGGTAATTCTCACTGACAACTCTGCTCTGCATTGGAAGTCCTTCTTTCTGGGTACAGCCAGTAAGTAAGGAGTGCAAGTACATTTACCCTTGCCATGTACCTCCCCTTCAGAAGTGTACATCAGCTGTGAGCTACCATGTTGCTCTTGCTACAAACTGACTTAGAATCAAAAGGAGTTGAATTTTGTCAGTATAGAACACGGGTTCCTTTAAGCTTCTGCTAACAATGCATGTGCTCATAACCCTAGCCCTGCAGTCCCATGTAAGCATACTTACATTCAGTCCGAAGGAAGTTTGCTCTGTCCTTCTGTCTTGGCTTCACCTCCAGCCACGATGTATCTGGTTACAGATTAACTCCTGCTGCTCAATACCAGTTACCACTCATAATGAAATGGAAACCAGGGCTACTTGGCTAAATGAACAGCAAGGTTCTGTAAGTACACTGTGATGTCTTTTCCTGCTTCTGTGTCCCTCACTGAAACAGCCCTCAGAAGCACACAGAAAGGCACAACTGAGGGGTAGAGGTTGTCAGACTAAAGGAAAGGGGTAGAGTGGCTGTAGATTGTTACCTCTGTCTTCAGTGGAGAAAGAATATTATATTCACACATCTGTGCTAAATCAAGCACTGATCTTTTCACTCCTGACATTAATACATTAGGTGTGGAACTCACACTGCTGACCTGAAAAGGTCCTTTGAGGAATGTATGGCTCTTCACTTGGGAAGAGCAAGACAATAAATATGGGTCCTCACTCCAGACCTGCCATCTCCTCATCTTTCATCTCACACCATATGCCAAGATTTACGGAGAAAAATTCCAAAAGAGTGAGGAAACAGAAGTTCTTCCTTTTGCTCCAGAGAAGAAAGAGATCCATCCTTGAAATCTTAAAACAGAAATTCCCCAGCTTCTACTGGCTGGGGCTTTGAGTCTGTGGGAATGCCATGCTGTAAGTGAGCTGTCAGCTACTGTTTAGAATACAGCATTGATTTCGGAACACAGGAAGAAAAGCATTGAAAAAGTCAATTTGGATTTTAAAGGAAAATCCTATGCCAAGGCAACAAGCTCTATTGGGATTTCCATGCAGTGAAACTGCTTCTCACTTTTGACAATCATGCGCTGGCATGACAGGCATCACTGAGTTCATTCCCTGCTGCTATCCTTGCCATTAGAGGCTGTGCTTGTAACTAACACCTTTATTTGCAGTTTCAGATGAGAAACTAGTAACACCTGGACTATGGACATGAAGAGACAGGCTTATTCTTATGGGACGTTTTTGAAGGTTGTGCAGGGAGAAGCAAGAACAGCAATTTTTCCTGCAGTCACACCTGTTATGCAGATATAGAGAAGACCCTTCCTTTAGACTTCACAGCCTGACACTATCTCCAGCCTCATTAAAGAAACAAAAAGAGGAATTCCAGCCCTCTAGTACTGCTCTTTCTGCTTTTCACAGGTATGGTGATTTCAGAGGATTCCAACATGCTTTAAACCCAGTGGCACATCCTAGGAACTGGCTGGCCTACTGCATATGGAGGGACTGTAGCTCTGCTCGTCTGAGGATGGTCTAAGATACAGATTATTGCCTCCTGCCTGAGAAATTTCTCTACCTTCCTACATTTACACAGGGTTGTGAAAGCCATTGTATCCTGACAGTGCTCTCTGATGTGTAGGAGAAGGGGGGATGATTAAGCTGAGAGATGAGGGAGTGGGCTCAGTCCATGCCTTCAGAAGGCTGGTGAGAGGCAGAGAGGGGAGGGGAGAAGGCTCTAGTTGCTCAATGTGCTGAAAAGGCCATATCCTCAGGTCAGTCAGCTCCCCTCAGACTGAAGGCTCTATTCAGCATTC
>NW_008684285.1:107868-109726 GCF_000695815.1 Acanthisitta chloris
GCCAGCTCTGGAGAAGACCAGAGATGTAGTGGCCAGCCACCTTCAGTAACAAAAGTAGGAAAATTAAATTCTGGGCTGTGCCAGGGGGTCTGAAAAGCAGCAAGATACTTCCTTACCACTGCCAATCAGAGTAAATCTCATCACAAGGAGGGCAACCTGTGTGAGCAGAGCAACATGCCAGTCGACCAGGCTCTCTGTCTGCTAAACACTGCAGAGCTCTTTGGAACCCCACAAATATACACAACAACTGCAGTGGCCAGTACTGAAATGCAAACCCTCTCTCATAGAAAGAGGCATATCTTGTACAGTACCTAGGAGGAGACACTATGAGTATCTGATATTACAGTGCGAGATAGAGAATGTGTAAGTTCCATCGCACACTTGAATTTAAGCAAGACATCAAAGCTACAGTGAAAGAAAGCAAAAAAATCTCCAGTGACCACATCAACCTTTAGGCTCTTGTCTCACAGAAAGGAAGACTTGCCCCATAACTGCTTATGGAGCTGATGCAGGAAGCAGATGTTACTGCTTTTCTGCCTCTACCCCTTCTTCCTCAAACTCCCCTCTAAGGCCTCTACAGAGATATTTTCTTCTTCAGGATATGCGGGTAGAAACGTCAAACCTCAATCGCAGCCATGAATCTGCTCATGAGCTCTGCTGGCCACAATGCCACAGAGCTGCCTTAAAGCTCTCTTAAAAATGTGAGGCATTCCAGTCATTTTAATTACTGTGCATTGCATAAGCCAGAAACCAGTTCATACAAAGGAACAACAGAAAAGTGATTTTCAATTGCTCTCACTCTCTTCTGTGCTTAGTTCGAGCCTCCAAAGCTCTGGGAACACCAGCTCTTATTACCATTTGAAGCACTTCATCTATTTGAAATCTCTTTGTTCAGTCACTTAAAGCTATTGATGCAGTTTAGAAGGGTTTAAAAAAACAAAACAAGATTTCAATTTGGAAATGCCTACAGAAGCCAGAAAGCAAAACAAGAGAAATGGAAAGACTTATTATAAGCAAAAATGAGAGAAAATTAATTGCTTGGAATGAGGCATAGGCAGGTAGAACCAAGCAAATCACATTGTGTCCTTCCCCCCTTAGATTCTGTCAGACCATCTAATCACAGCCTCCTGGCTTGAACCCTGCATGGTACTGAGCCCTTTGGCCGTGGTCCAGAAATGCACTTAAGCTTATATTTAACTCTGTGCATGTAAATGGTTCTGTTGACTTCAGTAGAGCATCTTGTGTGCTTAAAGTTGAACATGTGCCTTAGTGTTTTGTTGGATTGGGGCCAAAGAGCACAGTCATGTGCAGGAAACATTTTCAGCTTGATAAGGCTGTTAAAAGATATTTCCTGGTTACCCTTCTGCAGCTGATGCCACATCACAGCCTGACTGGAGGATCCCTGCAGTACCATCCACAACCCTTTATAATGTAATACTCCTGGCGACACATGGTACGTAAGGTTTGCTCCCAGGCTGGGCACTCTCCGTGAGCACAAGCTGTAAAGGATCCTTGAAGGCTGAACCATTAGAGCTGATGAAGAATTAATGGTGTACCTTCAATGAAAAGCTTAGGAATGGGATGGAGTGTTACCTATGTCTGGCTTGCAGACAGGAAGGTGACATAATTCCTTTTCAACCTCAGAGAAAGAGATCAAATGATTTTTTTTGGTATGTATTTATAGAATCAAAGACATTTTTGAAGAAAGAGTCATCTCATTTGAAATGGCATAGAAAGTTCACTGATGCAACAGTGGAATTAATAGTTTTTTCAACGTTTTTTCACACTTATAAATCACAGCAAATACAAGCATTTTAAACCAAACAGTCTTCTCAAAGGACAGTGTTAGAAAAGAAAG
>NW_008684285.1:109752-113809 GCF_000695815.1 Acanthisitta chloris
ATATGAGGATCTGTTGCTAATGCAATGCATGACCATTCTGTACTGTCCTATGAGATGGCATGAGTGTGCTGCCAAAAAGGACATCAGATAGCTCTGAAAACACCTATCCTTTCCCACTTACTGCATAAAAGCAGAAAAACAATGATATCTCCTAGAGGGTGTGATGCTGAGCTGGTGTAAAAGATATGAAGATTGTGAACTTCAAGAAAAGGTTTTAGGACAAGAGGAGGTTTTTAGGAAACTTGTCATCTGGACAAGACTCCATGCTCATGAATCAAGTCAATTTACTGTGGAAAAGTTGAAATAGTAAAATGCCCATAGTTCAGAAGCTTTTAACATGAATATATTGTAAAGAAGGTGTTGAACTGGAGGCCAGTATCTCCTGACTTCATCCATGCCCTGCTCAGTTTAAGCCAGTTGCGATCTGGTGATGAGCTGGAGGGGTATCAGCCACTGCATGTGTCAGGGTGTTTTTCTCTGGTGGTAGTGGGGGGTATGTCAACCTCTCTCTCTCTCTCTCTTTCCCCTTATGTTTGTTTTTGGCCAGCAGTTGCTGTAGTTTGGTATTATTCCTGTACTGAAGCAGCCAGCATCCCTCACAATGAAATGTGATTCTTGGGGATGTCCTGCACAAGGCCAAGAGTTGGATTTGTTGGTCCTTGTGGGCCCCTTCCAGCTCTGAATATTCTGTGATTCTGTGAACATGCCTTTAGTTCATTTACAGCAACTTATGTGACTTGAGGGAATATCCCACATATCTCAGTCTCTGCTGCTAGTTCCAGGATGGTCCTTTTCAGCCATGAGCAGGACTTGTGGAAGGAAAATGATGCTGTGAATCTGCTCCTGATGTAAACTGCTGTACCTATGGAAGCAAAAGGCAGTTTTCTTTCCTGAAATTTAACTAAGACACCCAGATTAACGTTTTCCCTTTTCCAAAGAATCTGTTCTTTAGATACTGCAAAGAACTTGGCTTGATCTGCGAGGAATGCAACCATCTCTTGCAGCGCAGTGCCCCCTAGCACTGCATGCACAAATTCGTGCAGGGTGGAGGGAAGGCGGCCACTTTGCTCAGTCAACAACACCTGCGGGACATGGCTTTCCCTGGGAATTTTCACACCAACTATTGACCCAGCCCAGTCATGCTTAGCTTGTGGGACCCGACAAGATCACAGCATGAAGTTGTGTGGCTGCCCAGTAAAGCAGAGAGATCCTTAATTGTGTTCAACAGTGTGTTTCTTGATGGAGGACTGGAATAACATAGATTTCTTTATTTGGTCACATTAACCAACTGTGAACTCCAATTTTCTCATATGAAGATCAAGGTCTTTATTGTCTCCTTCTTTCCCTGCTACATTTTTAATGGCCGTATGAGGCTTAAAGATTTATCTGAGCAAAGGAGTGGAATGCTCGTTTTTATTTTATTCCTCTTTGCAGTTTCTCCCATACAGACAGAACAGGAATTCAGAGAGAATTCTCCTTTCAGTTCCTTCCTTAACTTTCAGTATTACTCTGACACTATTATCAATGTTTTCCCATATAAATAAACGCTCAGAATTCCTGCCTGGTTCTTTCAGAGTTCAGTTTACTCATAGGTCTTACAGGGGAGGGGCTAATATTGAATATCTAATATATATTATCAGAAGATAATATACAATATCTCTATTTACAGCTGATATAATGAATGTACAGGCAGGTTAAATGACTTAACAAAGGCCTTGAGCAGGCCACTGGTCAGACTGATCTTTCTGGAGTATTATTTACCTGCAATTTACAAAAATAATGCACTTCTGGTTTTTCTGTGTGAAATGTACTTTTTAAGTGGCAAATAAATCTTGTTCTTATGGTACAATATCCAGTCCTGGTTGAAAAAACTGCGTGCCTACTACTGTAGAGAAGTTAATCTCTTTGAAAAAGAATCTCTAAGTGTCAAAAGCGCAGGTGAATCAGAGAAGCCCTGACCAAACACAGGCACTACTACTCCAGGCAATGATAATACATGCATTAAAACAGGCACCCAGACAGTGGTCTAGAAGATGGTGGTAAAGCTTGCCACACAGACAGACAGCACACTCTACCTTCCAAACAGATGTGTCCTATCACTGGGTCAAGCTGAGGAACTCCTTTTCATCTTATTCTCTGGATTATATCTGAAAAATGAACTAGTTTCTGTAATCAGCACAAATTTGGTGTAATTTTAACAAGCTCTGTCAGTGTAAACAAGCTACTTCCATGCATTGGAGGGCCCTGTGGAACTTCACCAACTTCTAGTCCCCCTCTTCTCCCTTTTCAGAAATTGAGAAGGTGACTGGATTTGTTTTTCAAGTCTCCTCTGAATGTGTCCTGCATCTGTGTCATAGACACTGAGCGTTTAGACAGCACCCAACAGCTTAAAAGCTTATTACAAAGCATTTAGCTTCTTAGTCCTCAGAACATGCAGGAAAGGTGTTATTATAGGCATGAAGAAATGTACTCAGAGGAGTTACTTGGCCAGAGAGTGAAGGAAGGTGGTACTGGAGCTGTGATTATAATCTAGTTGTGTGTGGGCCAAATTCTCTCTTATTTACACCAGTGTCAGGTTCTGGAATAACTCCACTTCTCTCAGATATCGATCTGAGATGTTGATAGACCAGGTGTATCATGATGTTGGTGATATCAAACTTTTTACAACAACAAAGAAAAAATGAGAGTGCCAGACACACCTCATTTTTCTTCCGTGTTCCTCTGCTGAGGCTGGTGGAGTTGTTCCTTGTTTATGCACAGTGAGGCTGAAATGACAGTCCAATCTGATGGATTAAACTTCCGTTGTAGTCCCTTGACCAGATAGACCAAGTATCTAAAGGGTTTATTTGCACAGGGTTTCTCATATTGCAATTTGGGCTCAATGATTCAGACGCTGGCGCTTCTAAATTGAACACCCTATTTGACACCCTGCGTCATACATACTTATACGACCCGTTAGCACCTCAACTATCTGATGTTTTCAGTGTGTTCACTAATACACATTCCTGAGCAGCTCCCGTCACTATTATCCCATTACACAAGGATTTGAGGCACAGTGAGGCAAAGCTGTCACACAGGTTGTCCGTGGCCCAGCAAGGATAGGAACTTGTGTTTTCCACTGTGAGCACTGTAAACTTGATCCCTACTGACAACACCCAGCTTGAAGCTTTTGTCTTGGATGCCCCAAATAACAGCCTGTGCTTCCACAAGATGGGAGATTTTAATTTTATATGGACAGTATTAAAGAAAAGGTGTAGGCAGGCTGTGCTTCACCCAGATGGAGCAGAATTGTAAATCTAAAGACTTAGCTGACTATTTAGAAATTTAGGACAGCTGGTCCCTGGCCTTTAATACCAGCATAATTTATAACTTGACGTGCTTAAGTCTTGTAAACCCCATGGAAAGTACTCTGACATTATATACACTGGTTTGATACTGTGATTAATCACCCCTCAGTCTCCTTTGCAGGATAATAAGGCTGTCTGTATCTTGCAGCTGGCATTCTCCTTCCTTACAGTCCCAACTCTTCTAGAACATTTACATTTCTACAGCTGATAGAATTTTATGTCTCCAAAAGGGGATAAGGGAAAACAAACAGGACATTTCTACAAATTCCACTAAAGCCGCTCTGCTAAAATATACTTCGAGATTAATGCTGGAAGTGCTCGGGTAGATACGACACTGCTTTTCCCAGCTTGGTTTTTTCAGTTTACGACCCCTTTCTGGCCGAGAACCCTGAGAAGTGGAAGCGATGCGTGGTGGTGTTGGGGTGACAGAAGAAGGAGCGTTTGATCAGAATTAAAACCAAGCAGGGTGAAATCCTGGTTTACTGTTAAAGCTAGGTCTTGTCCTTCTTTTTCTCCATCCTCTTTCCACTGCTTGTTGAAAAGAGGAAAAGCATCATCACACCGCACATTCCTGATGGCCGTCTGGAAGCCCTTTGGAACGCCGCATCGCCACCTCTAGTTCAAAGTCAACTTGCCGAACGGCTTCAAGTCAAACAGCCCAAGCGAACCACGAACCCCGCGCACGTTTTCCAGGTGCCCTTCGCACCTGC
>NW_008684286.1:0-219 GCF_000695815.1 Acanthisitta chloris
AATATATGTATAAATATAAAAATACCACTGTTTTCCCATCATTTGTTGAATAGTTGGGTGGGGCAGACTTTTTAATAGGTCCCATAGCAATAGGACAGAGGGTAGTGGTTTTAAACTAAAGGAATTCAGATTCAGAGTAGATTCTAGGAAGAAATTGTTCCCTGTGAGGGTGGTGAGACACTGGCACAGGTTGCCCAGAGCATCTGTGGCTGCTCCCTC
>NW_008684286.1:247-36480 GCF_000695815.1 Acanthisitta chloris
GACAGGGCTTAGAGAACCTGGGCTAGTGGAAGGTGTCCCTGCCCATGGCAGGGGATTTGGACTAGATGACCTTTAAAGGTCTTTTCCAGCCCTTGTGATTCTACATGAAAGTTCTTTTGGATCCTAAAATGAAAATCATTGTGTGTTAGGGTTTAGAGGTTACAGCAGGGACAGGTTAATGGTTGGACTTGATGATCTTAAAGGTCTCTTCAGACCCTGAATGATCCTGTCATTCTGTGATTCTATAAGCATGTGAAAATTCCCTGTGCATTGTTGGTATGAATTCCCAGAGTCATCTTCTTGCCTTCACATTGATTTTCCTTAAGAATTAAATGCAGCTACTGTAAGATATTTCCAAAGTCATTCATTGAGATGATCACAAAAACGCACCTGAGCCCAACCAACTTGTGTTTGCATATTCTGAGTATTTGTAATAAAACACTGAAGGAATTTGTTAAAGGTTGAACACCTGAAACTGTCTTCTAGCAGTAGGTAGCCTTTAGCTTGTGATAGAACTTGAGTTCTGTCACAGAATTGTCCTGTTGTACACAGCTGGAGTGGAAGAAGGTCATCCAAACAAACAGACTTCAAGATGACTGAATGGTGGACTTGAGAAAAACTAGTAATAACAGACCAACATCTCCCCAAGCTCTCCCACTTGTGTTCTGTCCTGGCCTGAAATGGAGTGCAGCACTGAGAGGACAGCTCTTGTTCCTGACACACGTGCCAAAATGAAACCTCCTTCAGAACAAAAGTGAAGTCTCTCACTAGTAATTAGGCATTTGTCTGACTAAGCAGGATCTGGAGTCCAGCTGAGTTCAAACACGGGTGATCCTGTGGGAACTGCTCACAAAACAAGCTCTCCTTCCCCTGGGATGTTCCTTCAAGTGATTGTTTGTGGTGGTGTTTGAAGTCAGTCGTGTCCTGGAGCCATCTGACGTGAGCTTTTGTAATCCGCTTTCAATGATTTGGCAGCGTTGGACTCTCCCAGTCCCTGTCAGTCCTGCACGGAGCTGGCGCAAGTGGAAGTTGGAAGTTGTGGGAAGGTCCAAGCCAGTCTGTGTGTGCCAAGATTAGCTGTTGCTGAGACTGTGGATTTTGATAACATTTCCCTTCCTTCCATGTGTCATTTCCTCTGTTGTATGCCCAGTAATAGTTGTATTTCGAGTGCTCTGACTGATGCAGGTTCCTGTTGCCTCTGATGATGCCCATCTAACTCGTACTCACGTGTTTCCAGGTTATGTGCAAGCTGTGACTTCATTTTGTCAACAGCTGGCCTCATGTTTGTTTAAATTTGTGTTGCAAGTAAAATAATCCCAAACATTTTTGGGAGGTGAGATAAATTGTCACTAGCTGAGCACAATGGGCCTGAACTATTTCAGGCACTTTTGACTCTTGTAAGGCAAGGACATAGAGTTTGTTAAAGATGAGTTGATTGAATCAGGCCAAAGCACTTCATGGGACTTTAGTTAGATACTGACAAGATTAGTGTATTGACATTCATAGTCTGAATAGAAGATTTTTATAGTGTGTATTCATTTTTGGTAGTGATAAATAGCTGGAGTGGATTTCAGTTCCTTGTGGAAGTTTCAGTTCTGGGAGAAGCTGGAGTTGAGTACAGTGTCAGGGTATGTGGAGATGTTTTCTCCTGCTTCTCATCATTGACAGCTGTGCTGTCAGCTGTTTTGTTCCAGCATCTTTCTTTGGAAGTCCTTATTTGTATCTTATTTCCATCTTTTCCTTATTCCAAAGCTTTCTTTAAATTGGGGAGTAAAAGCTGCTAATGAAGCAGTTACTGGTGCTGAAGTCTCCATTTGCTTATGTTTTTTCCCTGACATGGGTGACTTCTTAAATAAACTTTTGGGATGTTGATTTGTGGAGCTGAATAGACACTTGTAAACTCAAGAGAGTGCTTGAAATCTGATGATCCCATGCAGCTGCTCACTCAGCCCTGCAGTGGGATAGGGAGGCCAGTCAGAAAAATGTAAAACCCCAGGGTTGAGATAAGAATAGTGCAAAAATGGAAATAAAGTAAGATATGGTACTAATGGGAAAAAGAGAGAGAGGAATAAACCCCAGGAAGGTCAAGTGATGCCCGGTACAGTTGCTCAGCACCCGCTGACCCATGCCCTGCCTGTCTCCCAGCAGTGATCAGCCCCTCCTGGTCAACTCTCCCTGGTTTGTATATGTTCTGTAGTATGAAATATCCCTCTGGCTGGTTCAGGTCACCTGTTCTGGTCATGCTCCCCCTGTGCTTCTTGTGCTTTTCCTCACTGGCAGAGCCTGTGACATTGAAAAGACCTTGACTTAGGATAAACACAGCTTGGCACCAAAAGCATCAGTGTGTTATCAGCATTATTCTCGAGCTAAATCCAAAACACACCACTGTATCAGCTACTGAGAAGAAAATTAGCTCTATCCCTGCTGAAACCAGGAGAGCAGGAAATCCTGCTGAGAGGAAGCAACACTAGGACCGTGTTTCTATGGAAGCTTTCTCATTGGGAAGATGGTCTTTCAAACACCACTCACATCTGTCTTGTCTCTGCATGGGCAAGTGGGAGCTTGCAGAGATAGAAATCATCATTCCCATGGTTCCGGTGATAGCTTTGAAGGCTGATGTGGTTTACCTCAGACTGAAGCTGCACTGAATTCGCTGTCACAAGAGTGAAGATGGATATGAAAGCTCCTTTTGTGGTTATTAGTGTGGACAGCTCTATACTTTTTGTGTGGGAAGTACCTGTGTGTTCTTGGAAAGCTGAAATAGGAATAAAATAGGAATAAATATATAAAACGTATAGCAGACCAATATTTCTGTTTGGTCACCTGTTGGCCTTTTGGTGTAGGGGTGAGAACAGGTTGTATGTGAGGGTTTCATGCAAACTGAAACACATTGATAAAACCAGTCTTTGAGGACTTGGTCTCTTCATTGAGCATCCTAGAGGAGCCACAAATCCCAGCAACTGTTCCTCCAGGTCTCACCACTGTTAATATTGTGGTTGATGTGGCTCACCTGTGTTTGAAATAATGATCAGATTTTGAAGGCAGGTCACCAGTTTGGGCATTCAATGGAGATAGGGTGTTTATGTTGGCAGTCACTGTATTGTAGTGATTTTTACTAGCTCCTTAAGGTTTTCTTGCCATGTATGTTCCTTCACTGTTGAGGCACATAACTAATGGCTTCCAAACTGGTGGTGGTTGTAAGAGATGGCAGTTAAGAGGCTAGAAATTAAATGTGGCTTTGAGATCATGCAGAAGTGACACCTGGGTCAATCATTTTAGTGTTGACTTTGGAAGGTGTTGTGGTATGCTGTGGTACAGTGGTGTCAGAAGACTCTTTCTCTGGATTAGCAGCAGTTGCATCTGCTGGAAGTATCCTTGGATTTGGAAGCCTTTTCCTGCCAGAAATAACTTCTGCAAAGAAACTATGTGCATGTGGGAGACTGACCTTGTGCATAATGTTATCCATATCTTGTCCAGAGCAGCTGTGGCTGCCCCATCCTGGGAAGTGTTCCAGGCCAGGTTGAATGGGACTTGGAGCAACTTGGTCTAGTGGAAGGTGTCCCTGCCCATAGTGAGGGGTGGAACAAGATGATCTTTGAGGTCCCTTCTGACCCAAACCATAGATAATCCTTACCTGTCCATGCTGACATACAGGCAGTGTTTAGTTGCTGTGAAGAGACCTGTCAGTGTGGTGAATAGGAGTTTCCACGAGGTGTTGACTGGATCATGGGCTGGTTCATTGGGTCAGTCACGTTCTCTGCTGTGCCTGTGTACCTGTGATGAGTTTTAGACCACAGTGAGCTGCAGGTTGAGGCAGCCTGACTGCTGCTTGGTCATCTCTGGCAGTCAGTAAATCCCTCATTTCTAGTTTACTGTCAGCCAGCCCATAGACATTTGATTGGATTTGTTCAAAATGTGGTTGAGATTCTTATTTATTTAAAGGCCTTTCTTTTTAAGAGTTGCTGTAATCCTGCTGATTCTGTTTCCTTGCAGAACTACCCATGAGTTCTTGTTTGGTGCCCTTGCTGAACTTGTAGATAATGCCAGGTACGTACCTGAGACTGCCTAATCCCAAGGTACCTTTGGTTAAGATCAAATTCACCTATCTGTTAGTTGACCTTGAACAATTTTCACTTCTAGTAGACATTATGAAAAACAGAAATTAGAAGGTATTGCTGTAGTTCAGTATGAATATTTCACTTGTTCCTCTTATACTGCTACATATGCCCCCTGAAAAAATCTATTGCTGGCCAGATACTTTTGAATGAATCCTAGAATGACTCAGATTGGAAAGGAAATTGATGGAAGACACAAGATGGATTTAAGGAAAAAATTCAGTCTGCCTTTTTGTGTAAAGAAATTGGTGAAATAAAGATAACACGAACAACAGATTAGAAATTGGTTTGAGAAGTGCAGTAGTGCTGTGTGTGCTGTGCTTCCAAATATGGACGAGGATGCTGTGTGTGAAGGGCCTCACTTCTGTGGCCTTGCAGTGATAGTTTCCTTTAACAACCTTGAATGTATTGGGATGGAGCTTTACGTGGAGTTACCAAACCTTCCGTAGGCAGCTTGACAGAAAAACTGTAGGTGTTTTGTGCAGGAGGGAGCTCAGATCCCCTGCTCCCAGTATGCTTTTGTTAAAAAGCCAGTGATAGTCCCTGCCTCCTGTTCTGCTTGTGTGCCAGCAGTGGCTTGTGCTGGAGTTTAGCTTTAAGTAGACAAAAAGTAGGACAATATGTGTTTTAACCTGTCTGTTGGTGCTGACTGTGAGGCCTCTGTGCACTTTGATCTGTGCAGACAGTTATTTGGGAAATGATTGCGTGTGCTTGGATTTTAGCTTCATTTGTGCTTGATATTTGAATAACAATTGGGTATTTATTGCTTTGTAGAGATGCAGATGCCACGAGAATAGACATTTATACTGGTAAGTCACTCCTGCTGACTCCTTGCATGCCAGCAGTTAAGTCAGTAGTTAACTTGGATGTAGGCTGTAAATGTGTGTTGTCCCTGATACAATAAGAGTGAGGGTGTTTACGCCCAATCCTGGGGACAGTTTTGGGCCCGTCATGACAAGAAGGACATTGAGGGGCTCGAGAGTGTCCAGGGAAGAGAATGGAGCTGGGGAAGGGTATGGAGCACAAAGAGCAGCTGAGGGAGCTGTGGGGGCTCAGCCTGGAGAAAAAAGGAGGCTCAGGGGAACCTTCTGCTCTCTCTAACTCCATGCCAGGAGGTGCCGCCAGGTGGGATCAGGCTCTGCTCCCAGGGAACAAGGGACAGGATGAGAGCAAACATCTCAAGTTGCACCAAGGCAGGTTTAGGTTGGATATTAGGGAAAATTTCTTCACTGATGGGGTGGTCAGGCACTGGCACAGGCTGTCCAGGGCATGGTGGAGTTACCATCTACCCATATTTAATACCTAATCATGTCTACATATGTTAGATACTAGGCAAAGATTCTTCCCCCAGAGGCTGTTTTGGGCACTGGAACAGTTCCCCAGGGCAGTGGTCACAGCCCCAAGGCTGACAGAGCTCAAGGAGTGTTTGGACAATGCTCTCAGGTACATGATGAGATAGTTGGGATGTCCTATGCAGGGCCAGGAATTGGACCGATGATCCTTGTGATTCCCTTCCAGCTCTGAATAGTCTGTGACTCTGTGATATTTAAAAGATGCGTAGATGGGGTACTTAGGGACATAGTTTAGTGGACTTGGCAGTGTTAGGTTTATGGTGGGACTCAATGATCTTAGGGGTCTTTTCCAACCCAAATAATTCTATTATTCTACCATTTCTCCTGTGCTCCAGTGCCTGTTGTTTTTCAAAAGGGAGCACCTTTACAAATACCTGGGGGAGGCACTTAGGTCAGCCTTCACCTGAGGTTGGGCAAAGTGAGTTGCTGTTTGTACTGGATGCTTAAAAATCCTGCTGATACAATACCCTCCTGTAGCACATCCTCACGTGCAGTACAAAGTGCAGGAGAAGGTCTTAGTCATTCAGTAACAAAGACCTGATGCTCTTTTTTTTTTACAGCTTAGCCATATTGGGGATGTAAAAGCCCTGTTTGTTACGTTACTTCTGCTGTTAACAACACCCATCCCATTCTATGGAGATTTTGCTCGTGGGAGCAGTGAATAGCTGCAGTGACTAACTCTTCTCTTGCAGAGCCACGGAAGGACCTACGAGGTGGATTCATGCTCTGTTTTTTGGATGATGGAACAGGAATGGATTCAAGTAAGTGATAGGAGTTAAACTTACAGTTTCAAGTTGTGGTTTCAGGTTACAGCTTAAGCTGTTGAATGGGGCATGTTCTGTGCCTGTATTTGTGTTCTTGCCTTTGCACTGATTCCTTTGCACTATACTTTGTATTGAACTAGTCACCTCTTCACTTGCAGAAAGCTTCAGTTGCAGAAAGCTTCTGGTCAAAAGAAAGTTTTGTTGCATTATAGTGTTGGGTTGACCTGGCCTGTAGTTTCCAGCACACTGAAGTTGGCCTTGAAGCTGGAGGGAGAATAGTGTAGCCAGAAGGGGAACAAGCACAAGCTTTGATGGGGATAAGTCTTTTCCCTGTCAGAGGCTGCCAGGTGGTCAGTTTATCTCATGGCAGAAATTGCAGGCTCAGCTTTGAAAGCACATTGGCATGGTTTCATCATTGGCATTGTGACTGAGGTCAATACTGGGCAATATAAAGTCTTAGAAAAATGAGAAGAATGTAACAAATGTACTTCTGCCTCGTTGTAAGGACTGATATAAATCCATGTTGTATCTAGCAGGAAAAAAGCTTTCCTGCTTTGCTTTTGCATCAGTGAGCAGAGCTGTCAACCCACACCATCACCTTTCAGTCTTGAGGACTGGTAAATCCTCCTGTGAGGAGCTCTCTGTGGGGCAGAAGAGTTGGGTGAAATTGGGAGGGTTTGGAGAAGGCGAAGTGTAAATAAACATCGACAAACATTTTTGTTTTGATCCCTCAGTACTTTAAGTTCCTCTTGTGATCTTGTTGTGGTTTGACTCCAGCTGTTAGCTCAGCCCTACACAGCCACTTGCTCCTCCTCCAGCAGGATGTGGTGAGGAGAATCGGAAGGAGGAAACTCATGAGGAAACTCACGGGTTGAGATAAAGACAGTTAAATAGGGAAAGCAAAAGCCACACACAAGCTAAAAAACCCAAGGAATTCATTCCCCACTTCCTATGGGCAGGAGGTGTTCAGCCATCCCCAGGAGGGCAGGGACCATCACGTGTAACAGTGGCTTGGGAAAGTGAATGGCATCACACTGAATGTGCTTCCCCAGCTCTGTCTGCTGTGCATGATGCCAGCTTGGATGGGGCTTGGAGCAACCTGGTCTAGTGAAAAGTGTTCCTGCCCATAGCAGGGCTGGTGGAATGAGATGGTGTTTAAAGTCTCTTCTAATCCATATTAATACGGTCTGGAATATCCCTTAGGTCAGTTGGGGTCAGCCATCCCATCCTTGTCCCCTTCCAACTCCTTGTGCACCCCCAGCCTGTTTGCTGGTGGGGCAACGTGAAGAGCAGAAAAGGCCTTGATGCTGTGTAAACTCTGCTCAGCACTGACAAAAACACAGCACAAATTCAAAACATAGCCCCATGTAAGCTAGTATGGAGAGACTGAACTCTATCCCAGCCCAAACCAGTGCAGATATGAAGCATTTCATTCCATTTATTAGTGTTCATAAAAATACATTGACATCTTTGATACACAGATTTGTGACCTCCATGCAGGAATTTGTTTTGAACTCAAGGTACCTTCTGTGTATTCTCTAGAAAACAATTAAGGATGCAGGACTCAGTTCTGCTGAGAGCACTTTTCTGCCACCAGTGGAACCAAAGGAAGCAATAAAACCCCATCCATAAATCAAACTCAGAGACTGAACTGTGGCCTTTTCACAAGTCTTTGGATCAGGGAGAGGAAATGCAATCTTTACTGCCTGTCTTGAAAACTATATGTTTGTCTCTGGGTGAAGAGTGGAAGGTGGCAGATGTCTGGTTTAACACCACAGTGTCTCAGGCAGCTTTTACAGCTTTGATGCTCCCATATTGCTGGTTTTGGGACAAAGTGGGATTAAAGTCTTGGCTATGTATTAAGTTGCTTCCTTTGAGTGATCTTTCAGCTAAATGTTGAAGGGTTTTATCCTGACTGGTAGCCTGAGATACTCAGTAAAGGAGATTGGCAGATGCTGTGGGTTGTAGTGGTATTTCACAGCACTATTCCTTTGATCCCATCACCCAGATCCCACGTGGTGATGTTGAACACTGTGGGGCACAGCATCAATCCTGGGGGACTCCACTTGTGACAGGCTGGCAGCTGGAGTGGAAACCATTGATGATCACCTCTGAGCACAACCCTGAGCCAGTTCCCTACTCATCTTCATATCACCCATCTGGTCTGTGTCTTCCCAGTCTGCCCAGGAGCAGGCAGTTGGAAACTCTGTCCAGCACTTTGCTGAAGTGCAGGCAAACAACACTCACTGCTCTCTCCATGTGGATAGAAAGTGCTGCCATATAGAAGGTGACCAGATCAGTCAGGTGTGACTTGCCTTTGGCAAATCTCTGCTGACTTATCCCAGTCACCTGCCTTGCCTGTAATACTATTTAAGAGAACTTTTTCCATTGCTTTTTGAAGGGATTGAAGTAAATAGAGCTCTTTTAAACTCTGTTTTTGAAGTTTGGAAGCTCAAACCAGCTTTTGTTTTACTGGAAGCAGTTAATTAAGTACTAGTATCTTGGTTACTTTATTAGATCTTGTATTTTTAAAATCCCATTTATCCAAGGCTCACAACACTGAGGAGTTCTATTTAAATCTAAGTAGCATTCCAGCATTTATTATGGAGTGTGTGCACATGCTTCTATGTGTGGGCAGTGATACATGGGGACCACTTTTGGGAGAGTGGTCTACACATTTCTCAGGAGAAAATGATTCTTTAACCTAATTTAAGGTTAAATCTTTAACACTGGCATTTCCTCTCATGTTAACAGATTTTTGCAATAAATTGCAGGAACATAAAGTGATTTGTCAGTCTATGGCTGTGTTCAGCCATTGCCCCAGAGTCTTGTGTTTGTTACAGTGACAAAGGACATCAGAGCTTCTCCCTCATTCCTCTGTCCCAAGGAAAATTCAACTTTGCTTTAGGCTGATTTTCCTCAGGTAGTAAATTAGATGCTTTGGCTGTGGGATAACTTGTCAGGATGCTGTCAAGTCCATCACAGTGTGAATATAGCAGATGAGTTTGTGGAGAAGGCAGGAAGGATAATTTTCTCTGCTCAGATTGGGACCTTCCTTACTGTCTTCTCAGCCAAAGAACTTTGAGATATGAGAGGACTCTCCTCAAGGGTCAGAGCCAGGTCTGACTTCAGGAACAGTTCCATCCACAGGTGTCTAATGTTTCATATGTCCTTGATTGCTTTTTTTGGGCTCTGAAGATCAGTCTGCTGTCTTGAGTGAATTTCTTCAGTTTTTTTTTTCTCTCCTCTGTTTGGCATAGATCACACACCTCCCCCTGGCTTTTCTTGCCAGGGAGATTGGCTTTTTTAAATCCAGTAACTCTGAGACACAACATAACAAAAACAGTGTGACTAAAATAGCCTTAAGTGAAACTCCTCTAGAGTCTTAATTCAAAAGAGCTGGGAAAAAAATCATTTGTACCTTTATTCTTGGGAGAATATAAAGATTAAATCTCTCTTAAAGACAGTCAGCTTGGAGCAGAGAGATGCTCCCTCACAGTCCCCTCTGCTCAGCTTCACATTCATCCCTCTGCCCTGAAAGAAGAGTATTAATAGGATGGTTTGGGACATGCAGCATTGAGTGATAAACCATCTGGTCACCTTTTCTGAGAGAGGAAATGCTTTGGATAATTACTCTTTACCCTTTAGGCTTAAAGTTTTCTTAAAAATAGTTGTTGCTAAAATGTTTGTACAGCAAAAGGGTTCCAATAGCCAAAGTTGAGATATCCCCTTTCCTGACCAGGCTTTAAAGGTCACACAGTAATAGTTATAATAATTAGAGCAATAATAATACCATCATCATTGACATCCTTTCCCAGATCTCAAGTACAAGGTACTCCAACATTTTCTTTGGCTAGAAAATGCTCCAGTAGGCCAAAGGGAAGGCAGAGGTACCTTCACCCAGTCCAAAGTTGGTTTTGGAATAGCTATGGTGCTCTGTTAGAAACAGCTGGAGTTAAGGCAGTGTGGGGTTTGCACAGTTGTTCTCCTGTATTTGTGGCTTTAAATTTGAATGTCATTTCAGCCACAAATGGTATTCTGATACCCCCTCAGTCACTCCATGTCAGACCTATGGTGTTAGCACTGAATATCTTGCTGTAAAACTGTCTGTCAGTGCTGGTGGGCCTGGGTGAGTCTCCTGTGTACTGAAATCCAGCCTGTCCTGGTGGGGTGAGCGATGTCCCCTGCTCCCTCACAGCTTGTGTGTACATTTGAGGGTTGTATTGTTGTTAGCCTTCCTGTTTAGGTACTTGGTGTTCTTTGTTTCTGGAGCTGGACCTCACTTCTCCCAGTAAACTCTGGTGAAATGATTGCTGTCTCTTGGGGAAAGGGAAAGGAATTGCTCTGTCCTACAGATGATGTTAAAAGGCTTTACCCATGGACAATAGAAAGGCTGGAACTGAAAATGAAAGACTCAGCTGTAAAGCCCATCCTCTGTCCTCTTAGTCTTCTACTAAAGAAATCTGCTTGTGCTGCCTTTCCCCCAGCTGTCCTGCTGCCAGGGCTCCAGCAATCTGCTGCCAAAGTTAGCTTGTGTCTTACCAGAGCTTTAATTAACCAGAGTGTTCAGTTCAACACCGTGAAGAAATAGTAATGTTTATCCTGGATTCCTGACCTTTTTCATAGTCCTGACTTATGCTCCAGTGCCAGTGTGTGGTGTCAGCAGGACACAGGGTGCAGCAGAGCCACATGTGCCAGGGGTTTGGTCTATGAGTGTTGATAGCTGTGGTGGACACAACAGAATATTTTTGTGGATTTTTTTTTTGGCAAAAAGAAGTGTCTTTGTGCAGTTTAGATGGGGCACTGGGCTAGGCTGAAAACTCTTTTTATCAGCATTGTGGCACTTGTACAAAGGTTCTGGTAGTGTCAGTGCCCTCAAGCAGTGTGTACCTCATAGGGCTCTGTGGTACAGCTTCAAGATGGAACTTCAACTTCTGAGCATGCTTATAGTGCTGTTTCCAGTGCTAAAGGAGCTTATCTAAAGGATGTGTGTGTGTGTGTGTATGTTTATACATTAAAATAAGCTTTTTTGTGTTCCCTATCTTTTGTTGCAGATGAAGCTGCCAGTGTTATCCAGTTTGGTAAATCAGCCAAGAAATCAGCAGAGTCCACTCAAATTGGGCAGTATGGAAACGGCTTGAAATCGTAGGTATAACAAAAGCCAGCCTGCTTAGGTTGGGGAGATCACAGTCCAGCTGGTCAATGTTCTTTTTGCTTGGAGGTTTCTATCTTTTTTTTGTCCAGAAAAAAAAAAAGCGGATGAACTCCAAACATCCCCTGGTTTGGGAGGCAGGAGCTCTGAAAACGTCTGCTGTGGCTCTCTAGTGGCTGAGAGGGCTGTGCACAGCTGATGGCAGTGTTTTGGCTCTGTGTTTGCATGAGTCAGAGCACACAGGTCAGAGCTGGGGGAAAATAATGGAAGAGCTGGAAACAAAACCATAATCTGCCTTGTGGCATCCAGGTAGTAAAATTAGAGCAAAACAGTGCTGTAGCTTCTCAGTGGGAAAGTTGTCTGCTGCAAGGCAGATGGACTTAAACCTTTTGGTTTTGTTCTTAAACCAAACAAATGCAGGGAGGGGGGAATGGTAGAAGGAATGAGAGGAGGAGTGGGATTAAGTGCAGAGGAACAGAGGTGGGAAGGAAATCTTACTGCCTGGAGGGGATTTGCTAGGAAAGAGGAAGGTGTTTGCTGTGTCTTTGGAAAAGTTAGAGGCCTTTATGGCTCACTCTGACTGTTCTGATTTGTGGCTTCATTATATACACCCTACTGGGAAATGGGTGGAACTCTATAATCTGGGGGGGGAAAACCATGGACTTAGGGGATCTTGAGACACTATTGATCCAGCTGCAGTGCAGTACAGATCCTAGATCCTGCCTGTGCACTTCCAGGACAGATATCTGTCCTTTCTTAACCTTGAGCAAGAGTTGTACTGTATTACAGCTGAGAAATGCTGCCTGAAGCCCCAGCATGTGAAAGATGGGCTGTACTGTCACTGTGCTGTTGCTGTGGTGTCCTTCAGCCAGTCTGCGGAGAGCTGAGCTGACTGGACACTGATCCTTCTTCCCATGCAGTGTTAATTGTTCTCCATCGAGGTTGTTTTTGGATGACTTGGGTAACAGGATAACAGAGAAGATGTAAAGACACTATTTGGGATAGGAGAGTGGGGAGGAAGATGGGACTGTCCCTTTTTGTGACAACAAGCTGCTAAGCTGCCTTAGCTGTAATGTCTGAGGCTTTAGTCAGACGTTAGGAAATGAATTGTGTATCTCCAACCTGCTGCTGTTCATTCCAGGTACAGTGAAATGAGGGGTGTCATCGCTTTCCCACTGACATTTTTGCTGAGATTTGAAGGTTGTTGTTACATCTCACCTTAGTCATCTTGTTTAGATTTTGGTTTTATTGAAGCTTTCTACATGGTGTGAGCCTGGAACATTGCTCTGTCCTTCTGCAGCTTCTAATTGTGACTGGTGTTAAAAGTTTTGAACCATTGTGAGATGCCTTCTGAAAGAACTGAGATGCAGAGAGAAATGGTAGTTGCTGTTTCAGCCCTTCTGCCTAACCTGGTTTTGGCATCTCATAACTGAATAGAGTGGGAAGAAAGCTCAGTAACATGGTCTGTGTCCTGGCCAGTGTGGTGCACCAGGTGTGACATGCAGCCTGATCTCTGTCTGCAGGGGCTCCATGAGGATTGGGAAGGATTTTATCCTGTTCACGAAGAAAGACAACACCATGACTTGCCTCCTCTTGTCACGGACATTCCATGAGGAAGAAGGCATTGATGAGGTTTGCATGTGCTTGTTGTAATGAACTAATGCAGTGATAGCTGCCTTGTCTGAGCTTGCCCAGCTCTTACAGAAGGCTCTGTGTCAGGGCTAGTTGCCACTCTGGTGAGATCAGTGTATGGTGATACACTTGTAGGACTTCTGCAAAGTCACCTAAGTTTTTTTTCCTTTTTGTTTTAATTCTTTTTGGAAAGTCTCTCTAAACTACAGCAAGTCTGAAGGGCTTGTTTCAGGCACTTAAAGGTGCTTATGCTGAGTTCAGGACATGCCCAGACTTCTTGCATTTTCCTTTTCCCACAGAATTTGAGTTTGAGATGTATTTAAATGTGTTGCTCTGATTTGTTTTTCTGTAGGGAAGTAAAGGTGTGGTTGAAGTTTTTACCCACATGTCATAAACTCCAGGCACATCTCTTCTTTTGGTTATTTTCATTTAGTATTTTAGTAAAAAGTCAGTGTGGTTCTACCTATGGAAAACTTGTCTATCTTAATAGATAACTCAAGCATTGCTGCTCCAGGCAAGGCCAGTAATGAAAGGTTTAAAATTTGCACTGGGATGGTGTCTCAGGAAGCATCTTCTGTGGTGAGAGAGGGAGGGAGGGAGTGAAGGGAGCTGTGCAGAGAAGCTGGGGAGGGGCAGTGTGTGCTGGCTGTCATCCCATGGCTGAAGCAGGTTGGGATCAGTGAGATAGTTCCCACAGCAGCTCTGGAGCCAGAAATTTTTGCTTGACCTCAGTTCAAGGATGGGATTTGTGTCCTTGATGTGCAGCTGCAGTTTATAATTCTATCTGTGTTTTTGCTCTAAATGACAGAAACCACCAATAACCTTGGTAGAATCCTATAAAAATATTAAAGAGTGAGGTCAGGATAAAAATTAGTGAAGGATGTCTGAGTTCAAGAGAGAAGTTAAGCCAGAGGTTTAGATTTTTTAAGAAGGAAAGTTTGAGTGGATTTTTAGTATTATGAAAGTTGTTGCAAGGGGAGGGGGAAAAAAGCCATTGAGTGTGTGAGTAGCTGGCAACATATGGTTGACTCAGGAGTGGTTCATTCTCAGACTGGTGTGGTAGGAAGGCAACTCAGAATATGGCAAAGAAGGTCCTCGAGTATGGCAGATGTGCAAACCACTGCAAAGCTGGGAAGGACCCTTGTGGTGACTTAGGGGGCTGTTGGGAGGGGTAAGTCATGGTCTGAGACCTGCAGGAGGGGCTGACTGGAGGGAGAGAGCCATAGTCACTCTGGGTACCATGGGATTTGCAGGTCATCGTTCCCCTGCCCACCTGGAGCGCACGGAGCTGTGAGCCTGTGACAGACAACATAGAGAAGTTTGCTATTGAGACAGATCTCATTTACAAGTATTCTCCTTTCAAATCACAACGGGAAGTGATGGAGCAGTTCAGTAAGATAAGTGGTGAGAAAGGTACGTGTGAATGGTGCAGGTCATGGGTGAGGTATTTGGGGTTTGGCTGAGATGCACCTGATCAACTTGTTACTTGCTCAGGCACCCTGGTGATCATCTTTAACCTCAAACTAATGGATAATGGACAACCAGAGCTGGATGTTTCTTCAGACCCTCAAGACATTCAGATGGCAGAAACATCCCCAGAGGGAACGTAAGTGTGACCGGTGTTACAGGCCTTGATCAGATTTGGTGTAGGTTTTGGCTATATACTCTCTGCATGGGTTTTTTTTAAATTTTTTCTCTCTGTAGTGGACTAGAGAAGTTAGAAGATCTGTAGTTTGTTCTTTAGCAGTTTGGGGTTCATGCATGTGTCAGTCCACAGGCACTGTGGTTGTGTTTGGGGTGAATGCCTGTGTTGGCTGCTGGTTGTGTGGGGACCTCAGAGCAACCTGCCAGGAGCTGAAGGGGTCCCAGGGAAGCTGCAGAGGGACTCTTGGTTAGGAACTGCAGGGATAGGACAAGGAGCAATGGGGAGAAATTGCAAGAGGGAGATTGAGATGAGATCTCAGGCAGAAGTTTTCCCTGTGAGGGTAGTGAGACACTGGCACAGGTTGCCCAGGGAGGCTGTGGCTGCCCCAGCCCTGGCAGTGTTCAAGGCCAGGTTGGCTGAAGCCTTGAGCAACCTGTTCTGGTGGGAGGTGTCCCTGCCCAGGGAACTCTAAGGTCCCTTAACATACTATGAAACTATGTTCTGAAGCAGATGTCTCTCTTGCAGCAAGCCGGAGCGCCGCTCCTTCCGTGCCTATGCTGCTGTCCTTTATATTGATCCCAGGATGAGGATCTTCATCAATGGACACAAAGTACAAACCAAACGACTCTCATGCTGCCTCTACAAGCCAAGGTAAGTGTTGGGCCCAAAATTTGCAGACCTGTGGAACCTTTTGGAGTCACAGAAAAGGTTTAATGTTTTGCTTTCCAGGTGTATCCTGCATAATTCCAGGTTAAAGCCACAGAAACAGCCCATAAGAGAATGGCATGTGGTGGTGACATCATGGAAAAAGAGGTGCATAGTGGAAAATCTAATGCCTTTGAAAATTGCATGAGTCATTGGTGCAATTTGGCTCCCTTTCAGAGCAAACAAAGAAATGAAGATCCTGGTTGTTCAAAGTGCTATATCCACACAAAACTGTTGGGTAACTGGTTTTGAGCAGGACAAGGAAATACATATGGTGGATGTTAGGATTATTAGGATTATTACTGAAAGGAAACTAGACTGAGCACTTTCGTGCTTTTTCAAAAGTTGCTTTTATAAAAAAGCAGCTTTTTAAAAGTTGCTTTTATATGTAGCTCATCTAGGTTTGAATAGAACTGTGGGTTCTGAGAGCCAGCACAGCTCTCAGGGTCAGGCTGTGGAAACTCAGTCTTTTACCTGAGCAGAGCTCAATATGCCCTGAGTGGCTCTTTCCCAAGGGAAAACTCCATTCTGAGAGTAGTTACTCTGCTTTTACAGCCATAGGTATGGGGGTTTGACTTTTTTTCTCCCTGAACCTGCTGAAAAAGGGTTGCTTATGCCTTGGCTTTCCCTTTAGAGCAGTTCTCCTCTGGGGTCAGCTGATGCAGCAGTGATGCTCAGCTCTTTAGCATGGCTGTGCTTTTGGCCCAGTAGCCTAGGCCAGGTAGGTGTTGGCCCTTCCTGGTCCAGCAAAGGGATGGGGAACACGTGGTGGAGGTGCTGCTGCCTTACAGCCCAAGTAGCTGGTGTGCTCATGTGGGACATCCTGAAGGACTCTTTACCTTGAGGCAGGGCTCTCTCCTGCAGTGGGGCTGTCAATTTGCCTTCATCTCTGAAGGAAAAGCCTTTACAGTGGCTTGTCTGCAGGTTCTGGTGTTGGTGTTAGCAAACGAAGAATGGAAATCCACTGTGGATCCACACTGAGTGTGTTTTTGCAGCCACTGTGCTGTTTTTCAGGAATAACGGTGTGTCTTCTGAGCAGGGCACTTGTTTTCTGTTTGTCATCCATGTTTCTGTGGGAGAGGCTTCTCCTCACCTTTCTGGAGCTGGTAACATCCTGGTGGCAGGGACAGGCTGGTTTTGTGCCAGTCCTTCTCCAGCATTTGCAGGTGTGTTACCACAGTCCCAGCTTCCCTGGGAATGGCCTATGTCTCCTGAAGGATTGCTTCCATCCCTTCCCTTCCTCAGTATCTGTTGGGGCTTGTTTAGCTGTGTGGGCTGTGCAGGGAGAAGCAGCCAGGCCATGTGCAAGAGTGTTCCTTGACGAGGACACTCCGAGGCAGTTGGAATGAGCCTCTTGAAGCTGGGGATGGCTCATGATGCCCATCTGGGACACACCACAGTTGCTCACAGTGCTCTCTGCTGCAATGGGGTGCTGTCCCCGTGGTCCCCTCAGGTGCTGCCCTGCCACTTGAGCTGGGTGTGGGGGGATAATTCAGCTTCACCCTTTCAGCTTCTCTCTTTTTTTTTCCCGTTTTGCCTGAGGAAAGTCAGGTGGATGTGGATGAGGTAATGTGATTATGCCAACATGCTGAAAGCAGCTTGGCTTCCAGACTGTGCTCTCGCTCAGCCCCAGGTAGTTTTCATCGACCTTATGTAGGTTAGAGATGGTGCCACCAAAATCCTGACTCTGCAGCTCCTGACACAGTGATTTCACCCAACTGGGTGATTTCTGGAAGTGGTAGTCTCTAGTGGTAGACTGTGAGGTCCCCACACAACCACACATTTCCCAGTGAGGAAATCCGTATGAATAACAGAAAATGAGTTTAGCAAAATGTATTTCAGGGTACTGTGCTTGTGGTGTGAATTTTCTAGAGTTGGCCACAAGGGATTCCTGTTGGTGAGACTATTTCTGACCTCAGTACCAACATCCATGTGTGCTTACCCATGTAAACAAACCTAAACGGAACTTTTCATCTCCACAAGTGTCTCTACAATCAATCCCAACAGTTTATCTGCCACTTTGGGGGAACCTTGATTCTCTTTGAGATCTAAATGTGGTTCAAATTGAGCCTTACATCCCTATGTTCTTCTGCCTCTCTGTAAAAACAGCATTTCTAGTGTCTTTTCCATTAGCTCAGTGCTGGAAAGGTGGGGTTTTTTTCCATAAACAGTAATTTGGAATGGGATTTTCCTCCAGATACATTGAAAACCTTGCGTCTTAAGGTGATCTGAGTTTTTACAGGCTCTGCTCATCCTTCTTGCTGTCATCTCCTCTCATTACATGCCTCTGCTCAGAGGTGACACACACTCATGAGCAGTGAGTCAGATGTGGAGCACACAGAAATGTCCTGAAACTTGAAGCTCTAGTCAGATTGTTGCTCTGCTTTGAGCTAACCCTGTGTGAGATGCACCTGTGGATAGCTGTTCTCAGGAAAAAGGAAAGGATATTCAGTTGCAATGGGAGGGGTTTGAGAAGCTTTCCATATATATTCACTCTTCTTATTTCTACTTATTTCTCTAAATCTTGAGATTTCCTCCAAGAATATTTTTCCCCCATTGGCTAATGCAGAAGAAGAGAGGCTATTGTGGTTGTAGCTACTACTAAAACAGCTCTGACTTAAAAAGATTTTGCCTAGTTTCATGCAAAAACATCCAGTTCCTGATACATAAACCTCCTCCATTTGTCAAATCTATTGGGAGCAGTAGAGTAGCATGTGGAGACCTTGTTCTGATACAGTGATGAAATCGTGGCTTGGCCTAACTGCTGAGTTTGCTAATTGATAAATTTTGATCATCATAGGATGTACAAATATACTTCAAACCGTTTCAAGACCCGTGCAGAGCAGGAGGTGAAGAAAGCAGAGCACATGGCAAGGATAGGTGAGTGCTCAGGGTGTTTGTGCTTTGCTGAGTGTGACCTGGGATTGCTCAGAAACTGAGTTATTACAGCGACTACAGGTGATCTGGACTTATTTCCATGCAACGGAACATTTCCATAGTGTTCTCTGAGACCAGTTCCTCTGGGGAACAGACATATAGGATAACCCTTAGACTCCCAGCTGTCTGCCCTCACTCCAGCCACAGCCTGGCTGAGCCCTGTCACCCTACAGCTCTGCTCTCACCTTTAGCATATCATGAGCTTTTAGTTCTGTTCTCCTTCTGCCCCTTCCCTGTTGAAGCAGCTCAAAAAGTAGACTTCTATTCTGTCACTTGATGTAAAAAGGTTGCTCTGGGTGTACAAAAGACAAACGAGTCTGTTGGTTTGTTTTTAACCCCTCCAGACTTACCTTTTGTTCATCTAATCTTCCTTTCCTGTTAAGTCCTGTAGTCCTCAGGGAAAGCCCAGTTTGCCATTATCGGGATAGTCAGCATATAGAAATCATATAAGCATGTAAATACAGCATACAAGTGCATTAAATCTGCAGAAATTTAACACACAAAGCAGTGTCCCTCCTTCACCCCTGATGGGGAAATGTTGCAGTGTGAAGGAAGAATCTTGGAAGTGCTAAGTGACCTATACATGACCTGTATCTTCTGACAGGTTTCATAAATCACCTCCATAAATCAATCAGAGGTATGTGTCCTCTGTCCCTGTGTCAGATCTGCTTTAGGCACGTCTGTGTGTGGCTGCAGGTCAGATCCACGAGGGACAGTGCCATGTTCAGCCTGTGCAGCCTCATGGAGGGCAGCACGACTGTGACCCTGCCCCTGGCAAAGCAGCAGAGTGAAATGGTGTGAATGACTCTACTCCCTGTTCCTGCATTAGGAAGTACAACCTGGCAAGAGAGACTTGAAAAGATGAGGTTTAGGCAAATTTTATTGTGTGCCTCAATCTTCATAGATGAGTTTAGTTTTAGATTGAGCCCTATAGCCAAGGCAGGTGTTCAGCACACACTCACATTTCCTTTCAAGGAGATGCAAAGATCAGGATTTAGACAGACCTCTTCCCTGCAGCAGTCCATGAGGCTTTCATGATGTTTAAAAGTGGAGTTTTAGTGTGTGACACTGGAGGACACTGCCATCAGTGTCCCAGTGCTGGCAACAGGTCCCATTGGCATGGAAACATCACTCATTTCCATCACCAAAGCAGCCCAGTGCCTCTGGCAGTGACAGTGTCACTAAACCAGCCTGGTGCCTCTGGGGGAAAGGGTGCTGGGCAAAGGGCTTTGGACATGGTGGTGGAAAGTCCCAGCTGACCTCGGACTCACATGGAGCCTCCAGGACTAGAACGTGCTTGTAGCATTACGCTCAGCCTCGGTGTCACACATCTCATTGCTTTGCTTGTAGGAAAATGGATTTAATCTGTAACAACCAAGCTCTCTTGTTCTGCTGTTGGTAGAAAAGATCAATTTCTCGTTGTCTCCAGCACCCATTTCCTCCTGCAGATTCCCTCCATTCTCTGGAGGGATCCTCACCCTGGAATGATTTGCAGTTTGCTCTTTCAAACCCAGGGGTGCATCGTGAGAAATGGTGGGTCTCAGCTGAGCCAGCAGCAGTTCCAGCGTGCCAGGGCTGCCTGCCAGGGATGTGTTGGAATCCATCAGACTGAAGGATTGCTGAGTCGTTGGAAGTAGCTTATGAGCTTGTTGAATCAAAACTTATGATTACCAAAAATAGCAGGAGGTGGAAACAAGGACAGGTGGCCTGGAGGAATACAGGGAAATTGCGCGGGAAGCTAGGGACAAGCTTAGGGAAGCCAAGGCCCTGATAGAATTGAATCTGGCAAGGGATATTAAGGATAACAGGAAGGGCTTCTATAGATATATTGCAAACAAAAGAAGGAAATGGGAGACCTGGAGAGCCGAGGTTCTCAATGACTTCTGTGCCTCAGTCTTCAATGGGAAGTGCTCTAGCCACACTGCCCACGTTGGGAAGGGAAAATGCAGGGTGGAAACAAGGACAGGTGGCCTGGAGGAATACAGGGAAATTGCGCGGGAAGCTAGGGACAAGCTTAGGGAAGCCAAGGCCCTGATAGAATTGAATCTGGCAAGGGATATTAAGGATAACAGGAAGGGCTTCTATAGATATATTGCAAACAAAAGAAGGAAATGGGAGACCTGGAGAGCCGAGGTTCTCAATGACTTCTGTGCCTCAGTCTTCAATGGCAAGTGCTCTAGCCACACTGCCCACGTTGGGAAGGGCAAATGCAGGGACTGGGAGAATGGAGACCCTGGGCCACTGAAGGAGAGGGTCAGGTTCGTGACCATCTATGGAACCTGAATGTGCACAAGTCCATGGGACCTGATGAGATTCATCCACAGGTCCTGATGGAGCTGCAGGTGAAGTTGCTCAGAATGTGCACAAATCCTCGGGACCTGATGAGATTCATCTGTGGGCCCTGATGGAGCTGCAGGTGAAGTTGCTAAGCCCCTATCCATAATTTTTGAAAAGTCCTGGGAGTCAGGTGAAATTCCTGTGGAATGGAAAAAGGGAAATATAACCTCTGTTCTTAAAAAGGGAAAAGCAAAAGACCCAGGGAACCAGACCAGTCAGTCTCACCTCTGTGCCAGGCAAGATCGTGGAGCAGATCCTCTTGGAAACTATGCTGAAACATGGGATATGAACACGTGGAAAACAGATGTGGTTGGTAACCTTGCCATGGGTGCACTGTGCCTGTTGTCCCCTGGGAGGGTGTGGATGCAGGTTCCAGCTGCTGTGTGTCCTGCATAGGACATGCATCTTTGCCCACTGGGGCCTCAGCCCTGTAACTAAATCGTTCCCTGTCGGCCATCTCAGTTGTCACTGCCTTAGTGGAGCAGGTTTGACCTATGCCCTTCTGGGTCACTGTTGTGTTCTTTCCACTAGCCACGGATAATTTTAGCCCGACAGCTCCTTCCCTACAAGCTCTGATTGAAGTGGATCAAGTGCTTCAAGCAGCCTCCAGACTCCTGTGGGTCCAGTTTAGCCAGGCTGTGTCTCACAGTCACACAGTCCTGCTGGGACCTGCTTGGTGAGCAGCTGTGAACCCCAGAGCATGCTGCTGTGGGAATGAGTGAAACAAAACTCCAATGGGACACTGCATGGAAAGGAAAAGGGGATTTTTATTGTAGTGGTCAAAGTGAGCTGACTGGTTACAGCCTCTGGGTTCCTTCTGGCTGGCAACTGAGTGCTGCTTTTCTGAGAGATGTTGGCAATCTCGAGGAGCCATTTGCTATCCTGTCATCTCCCTGCTTACCTCATCTTCCATAAATCTTAGGCAAGGTCACTCCTCCACTGTGTGTTTCCTTGTTTTGAGTGTCTCACAGCTACAGATTGGCTCCCTGTGAGGAGAGCAGGGAGGGAGATGGCTTTGGGTGTGCTGTAACCATGCTGCTGCCCCCTTCCTATGGCCCACTGTTCACCTTGGTGTGAGCCACACCATCCCTCAGCATGCATATTGTATTTCCATATCATAGAATCACAGACTGGTTTGGGTTAGAAGGACCTTAAAGCTCATCCAGTCCCACCCCCTGCCATGGGCAGGGACACCTTCCACTAGCCCATGTTGCTTCAAGCCCCATTCAACCTTGGACACTCCCAGGGATATGGCAGCCACAGCTTCTGTGGGCAACCTGTGCCAGTGCCTCACCACCCTCACAGGGAGGAATTTCTTCCTAGTCTGATTTAAATCTACCTTCTTTCATCTTAAAGCCATTCCCCCTTGTCCTGTCACTCCAGGCCCTTGTCCCAAGCCCCTCTCCAGCTTTCTTGGAACCCCTTCAGGCACTGGAAGGGGCTCTGAGGTCTTCTCAGAGCCTTCTCTTGTCCTGTTTTAGTGAGAGTCTTTCTGTGAATCACAGTGCCAGGCAGAGCAGGCTGAGCCACTGGCATCCTTACTCTTCCCAGTTCCTTGTGACTTTCTCATGGATCTTTCCTTTAAACACCCTCTTGCAGAGTTTAGCCCTGCTAACACACCAGTGCTGACTGTGACCTCTGAGCAGGTTGAAGACACCATGTCAGTGGGGCCCTCTTATGTAAAGTTTGATTTTTGTACCTCTTTGTGTTCCCTTTGTGCCTCTGTACACGCCAGTGCAGCAAAGGCTCTCTGGACTCTCCTGGGGTGAATGCCTGACGATGTCTGTGTGTGCTGCGTGGCTGACATCACCCTTGTCCCTGTGTTTCAGCGGAGGAGAAGGCTCGTGAGGCCGAGAGCAAAGCCCGTGCGCTCGAGCTGCGCCTCGGAGGGGATCTCACGCGGGAGTCCAGGGTGAGCCTTCTGCTTTTGGGCACGAGAGATGGTTCAGAGCAGTCACTGGCAGTGGAGCAGCCCCCCCCATGGCAGCCCCCGTGTGTAGGTTTGGTAGCTCCAGTCAGCAGTTTCCTGCCAGCGGCAGCTCCGTAGTCTCCTCACCATTGGATGTGCTTCACCATCTGCATGTGGTGTCCAGCCCAAGTGGGAAGCATGCTGGCATTCCCCTGCCCACAGCCCCAGTGTATCCTGGCTGGGATAGAGGCTGGTGATATACACCAGCCCTCTGATGCTGTTTGCTGTCAGCCTCTGCAGGAGAGACTGGGGGAATGGGAGGTGTTGAAACAGGAGTAGAACTGGGGGCTCTTTTGCTGTTCTCCCCTGCCTGTGCAGCTAGCTCTGAGGCATTTGGACAGGGGCATTTGGAGAGGGGCTCTTTGCTTGCTCCCAGTGGGACTGTGACTTTGAGGGGAGCAAGGCTGAGCATTGGTGCTGTGGGGTGGGAGGAGGGCTGCAGGGACATCAGGGGGGTCAGTGATCGCACCAGCTTAAAATCACTGGGCATACTGGCATCTGATGGAAACAGTAGTATCCAAGTGTCTGTGTTTCCCTGTAACTAAACCTTTAGTTACACTTAGACATTTTCTTCCAAGCCACTGTGTAGCTGCTTAAACAACTCACCATAAGTGCTGCCCTACACATGGAGTCGCACTGGTTGTCACCCTCCACCAGTTATGAATCCTTTACATTTCAGTAATTTCTCAGATCTTCTTGGGGGCAGGGAGAGATCATAGATTGAGTGAATTTCTTGAATTTCCCAGCAGCAGTTTGACTGTGCAATGCCTGTTTGCAGGTGACACTGCGTCAGGTCCAGAACTTGGCCATCGCCATGCGAAGCGAGGCCGATGTCAAGAAAAGGATGAAGGATGCAAAGCAGAGGTGAGTGCAGGGGCTTCTAGACTCTGGCTGTTCGTTCCAGGTGCTCAGATGTCTTTCCTGCTTTGTGTGTGTGTGGTGGAGGAGCAGTTCAGTCCAGAGCTTAAATACCCATGGGCCTTCCACATGCCTGAGCTGTTAATCCAAGTGGTCAGGTCACTGTTCTGGTTGCCTCTGCTGTTTCCCTTTTACCAGCTGAAAGATATCTGTGGGTCAGGATGTTTTCTGTGTAGATGTTTAGCTGCTTTTCACATCAGCTTTTCACTCTTTTGCCTTCTCACCTGCAGGTAAGATTCAGGCTGGTGAATGAATGTTTGCAAGTTACAGTGAAACAGCTTTAGGAGTTGTTTTCTAAACATGTGCTGAGTGTGCTGTGAAATCCCAAAACATTCTTCTAGCTTAGTTCTGGTTGCAATTAACTTTGGCTTTTGATGTACTCACAGGGATATTTTACTCTTTATATACATTGCTTTTGCATTTCTCAAATGAAGTGGTAACCAGAAACAAATGCTCTTAAATGCTGAGCCTGAGGAGGTTGGAGATTTGGATAGAGCACGTCTCCATTCCCACCTGGCTGTTTGCATGATAGTTTACATGGCTGCCTGGGTCAGAACTATCCCAGACCTGTTGCCAGAGATAGATCTGATGCATCCTAAGATGCTATAAAGATATTAATAAATTCAGATTTAATTTAAAAGTGGTTAGAGCTGGGATCTGAAGGATGCATGAACTCGTGGGAGAAGCTGTTCTCTTCAGCTTCCACATACTTTTCCATGTACAGTTTGTCTTTTAATTCTTGGGTTTGGTGTCATGAGTGTGCAAAGGAAAATTCTGTGAACAGTTTTCTGCCCTTCCTGCCCATGGGCAAAATAGTTTTCCTGTTAAAAAGCTGAACAGCAAACAAAGCTCTGGGCAGGCACATGTCTTTCCCCGTGTCCCTGCATTCATCACTGCTGAGCAGGGACAGGCTTTTCCACCACCTTGTACTTCACCCAGAAAACAGAGGAAATTCCTGAAAGTGTGTATAGTGGGAAACCTTGTGTACAGACCAATTCCTGTAGCCTCTCACAAAACTTCTGAATTACAGAGGATGACCTAGGACAGTTTTCTGCTCTTTCTCTGGTGCTGGGTACATCACTGAAAGAAGTGCTTTCTGGTTCCCAAAGCCTGTGTAAGGTCAGGTTATAAATCCAGCTGATAGGACAGGTACTAAATTCCTAGTAATGAAATCCCTGGCTTGTGACCCACCATTTAATTTTCCATGGTTTGGGTGATAACTTGACTTCCCATCTTCTCTGATAAAAATGAGATGTCCTTCCTATTTTGCAGTTCCTTGAATTTTGCTGTTCCTTGAAATGTAAGGCTCTACCTCTGTACCAGAACCTGGTGTCTGTACTGCAGAGCTTTTGTATTTTGTTCATGTTCAGTTTGATGCCCATTCAATGCTTCATGCTTTTTAGAAACAGCAGATTACAAGATCAGTCCTCAAGGCTGATGGATTTCCGTACCCTCTCTCTAACACCAGCAAACAACCTGATTTATTTTCAGCATCTGAGGCTCTGTTTCATTGCCTTCCAGGGCACTGAAGGAACCCAAAGAGCTGAATTTTATCTTTGGGGTGAACATTGAGCAGCGAGAGCTGGACGGGATGTTCATTTACAACTGCAGTCGGCTGATCAAGATGTATGAGAAGGTGGGCCCACAGCTGGAGGGCGGCATGTGAGTCCTGCAGGTTTTTCTGCAACTTTTTTGCTTAAGCCTACACCTAACTTAGGCTGTGTAATAACCTTGCCCTGCATTAAGCATTCTTCACGAGCGTGAGATTGGTTCGTGTTTTCAGCCTTTGGTTTGCATTCTGACAAATAGACTTATTTAATGCTGCCCAGTATTTCCCTGGTTTTTCAATAGAGAGTTCTCTACACAGATTTTCATAGTATCATAGTATGTTAAGGGGTTGGGATAGAGCTGAGAGATCATCCAGCCCCAACCCCCTGCCCTGGGCAGGGACACCTCCCACCAGAACAGGTTGCTCAAGGCTTCAGCCAACCTGGCTGTGAACACTGCCAGGCTTGGGGCAGCCACAGCCTCCCTGGGCAACCTGTGCCAGTGTCTCACCATCCTGACAAGGAAACCTATTCCTGATATCTAATGTAAATTTCCCTCTTGCAATTTCTCCCCATTCCTCCTTGTTCCATCCCTGCAGTTCCTACCCAACAGTCCCTATGCAGCTTCCCTGGAGCCCCTTCAGCTCCTGGCAGGTTGCTCTGAGGTTCCACACAACCTTCTCTTCTCCAGGCTGAACAGCCCCAACTCTCTCAGCCTGTCCTCATAGGGAAGGTGCTCCAGTGCTCTGAGCAGCCTTGTGACCTCCTCTGGCCTTGCTCCAACACTTTCGTGTCCCTCTGCTGTTTGGGCCAGCAGGGCTGTGTGCAGGACTCCAGGTGGGGTCTGACAAGAGCAGAGTAAAGGGGGAGAATCCCCTTTGACCTGCTGCCCACACTCCTTTGGATGCAGCCCAGGTCACACTTGGTTTCTGAGCTGTGAGTACACACTGCAGCTCATGTTGATGTTGGTCATCCCTGCAGCAGTATGAAGTGCTCGTTCTCAATGCTGGCACTTGGGGCTGATGAGTGCTGGTAGCAATAGTGCTTCATTCTAGGGACAGGGAAAATAGGTAGACAGCAAATACAAATATTTGAGCCCGCCTTACTTTTTGCTCAGGATGCAAACCTGGTGGTTTAGTGTTTGTGACTGTGTCCCCCTCTTCCAGGGCATGTGGAGGAGTGGTAGGCGTGGTGGATGTGCCCTATTTGGTTCTGGAGCCGACCCATAATAAACAAGACTTCGCTGATGCCAAGGAGTATCGACAGTTGCTGAAGGCCATGGGAGATCATTTGGCTCAGTACTGGAAGGATGTTGCTATAGGTAATGAAGCTTCACCATTACCAGGAGCTGGAAGGGGAGACTTGGGTGGCTGGAGGACAGCTGAGAGTGCAGGTAGTGGTTTTCGTGGTAATGGCTCCATACTAAGCAGGATCTGGTTTGTTTTCCAGCCCAGAGAGGTATTGTCAAGTTCTGGGATGAATTTGGTTACTTATCAGCAAACTGGAACCAGCCTCCATCTAGTGAACTGCGCTACAAGCGCCGCAGAGCCATGGAGATCCCCACCACGATTCAGTGCGGTGCGTCCGACACGTCTGCTCTTCCCTGGGGGAGTGGGGGCACTCCTGGCTACAGCTGGGGAGCAGCTAAATGGGTAGATTTGGGGTGGGCTTCACTATCAGTATCCCCTGTCTCCACTGCAAGTTGCCTTTGCTGCACTCGAAGGCATGTCCTGGTATAAGGCTCCATTCCTGCGGTTCACTAACTGGTGTTCTTCAGGCACCCTGACAAAGCAGGGCAGGTGTGGCCAATAGCAGTGTTGAAAGTGGGATCACGTGTCATATGAACTGGAACTAGCCAAAGCCACCCATCCCAGCACTAGAATAAGATCCAGAACTTCCCTGTAGGCAATGGGAAGTAACCAGGTAATCCACACTGGCCTGGGTGTGAGCACAGAGGGAACTTTTTACAGTTATCTTGGAATTTAATACAGATTTTCCTCTGTGCATATCTAAACAGCTCTGGCTAAGCCTTTACTGGGTTAAGGGGAATCTCAATACAATCACTTTGTCTCCTTGTAGAGGGATACCAAACTCCCTTATTTTCTCCCAGGGACTTGTGGATGAGGATGTACAAAGGAATGGGAGGCCATTCTTGTGGAATTACTTTGTTGGGCTCTCCTGCCTTGACAATTTTCTCAGTCCTTTCAAAGTTCCTCCCAAAGAGGAGAGGTTTTCCTCTCATTCTTCTGGTCCTCCCTATTTGACATCCTTCCAGAACGTGATCTGAGGACATTTGTATTTTCATGGCAAAACTTGATTTTGTTCAGCTGTTGGTTTCCTGGTAGGCCAGCAGTGCTCTGGAAGCCAAATCTGTGCTCCTGGTTCATTGAAAATTAGATTATTATAACTTTTTAGTAGATAAGTCTCTGACTTGTGTTGGTATCAGTAGGAGACAGCCTGACTGGTGAGCTGAGCAGTGATGTCAGGACTGGCTGCTCAGTTTGGTTTGTATGTGTCGTCGTTGGCAGCAGGAGTACAAGGTCCTCTGGTATTGGTTGATGCCAGGTGTCATCACATTCTTGTGAGGGATGTCTTTAAGGGTTTCCTCCAAGCATTTTGTGAGCAAGAAGCAAGAATTGACTCAGTATATCCTGTCACTGTCTCACTTTGGTTTTGGCCACCAGTCTTACAGTCATTGGAATCACTTTGATGTGGTCCTTGGGCCTTAAAGGGGCTGTGGAAAAAGTGATGCTGTGGCTCAGGCTGCATGTTTCTGACTTGCAAAGTGTCTGTCTGACAGATGTGTGTCTGAAGTGGAGGACTCTCCCATTCCAGCTGAGCTCAGTGGAGAAGAACTACCCTGATAGCTGGGTGTGTGCCATGAACCCTGACCCTGAACAAAACAGGTAGGAATCAGTTAATATACAGACTTTTCTGTAGCATGTCTCATCTGCGTGTTTAGAGCTTTTTTTCTGGTCAGCTCTTCTTTGAGATCAGCTGTAGGGATGGGCAGTAATTCTGTACTTTTAAGCTGTGCTCGCAGTTTGTGAAACAGCAATGATGATGTGAGTGTGGGGAGGTGACACCTTGGTGGGTATTTGTGTGAAGGGCAAATTGCAGAGGACACCCTCAGCAAGTGAGCTGACACCAAACTGGAGAGGAGGAGCAGCTGACAGACCAGGGGATCCCAGGTCCATCCCACAGAGGGACCTGCACAGGCTGGAGAAGTAGGCTAGCAAGAACCTCCTGAGGTTCAGCCAGGGCAACACAAAGTCCTGCCCCTGGGGAGGAACAACCCTGGCACTGGTGTATGCTGTCCAGCCCAGTGCTGAGCAGGCTCAGGGACTCTCATTAATACATCTAAATACCTGAAGGAAACCTGCAAAGAGGACAGAGCCTGCCTCTTCCCAGTGGTGCCCAGTGGAGGGACCAGAGGCCATGGGCACAAACCTGAACATAGGAGGGTCCTTCTATACATCAGGAAACACTTTTCCTCTGTGAGGGTTACCCAAGGGAAGGTGTGCAGTCTACATCCTTGGAGATACTCCAGGACATGGTCTTGGGCCCCTGGCTTTTGATCCTTAAATCATACCTGTTTCCCAAGAAGAAAACCACTGAGACTGTGGCTACTGCAGAAAGGAAAGCAGTTTTCCTGTTGCATTTGGGATGGGATGTGGGGGCTGATCTGTGTGAAATGGCACAGGTTCTGCTGTCCTTGCTGAGGTTGTCTTGCATTCCCTCCATGCCAGATGTGAGGCTGCAGAGCAGAAGCAGAAAGTACCACTGGGAACTCTGAAAAAAGACTTGAAATCGCATGAGGAAAAACAGAAACAACTGACAGAGAAAATCCGCCAGCAGCAGGAAAAGCTGGATGCTCTGCAGGTGAGTCTGGAGGGCTCCAGCTAAGCACAGCAGCTTTGAGGGACCTCCTAGTGCAAATGCTGCTGCTAAGTCTGATACCACCTGTGCTCCTTCATGGGGCAGGGATTGTTGTAATAGCAGAAAAGAAGCAGCTCAGCTTGCATCTAATTTTCTGTTGGGAAAATGGGAATGACAGCTGAAGGCATGTTTCATGAAGGACACGAAACACGTCTTATAATGGCTGTTTTTAACTTGGAAAACTGCTGGGCTGGGTTCAGGCAGCTTCTGACAGCTTATAAAGATGACTTTTCTGATTATTTTTGTTTTGTTTTAATAGAAAACCACTCCAATTCGATCTCAAGCTGACTTAAAGAAACTGCCTCTGGAAGTGACCACTCGGCCTTTGGGGGAAGTAAGTGGGATACTACTGTAGGCTTTTACTCTCCTGTGCTTCCTTAGCTGCTCTGAACAGCAGTTCCCCACTCTGCCAACCTTCCTCTCTCTGTACCCACATTTATTTCAGCACCCTCGACCTCTACGTCCACGGTCTCCTCCTTTGCCTGATGTCATCAGGAATGCTCCCAGCAGACCACCTGGATCTTCACCTCTTCCCAAGTCCAGCAGTCAGCTGAAAAAGAACTTGTCAGATCGTCCAAATACCAGCTCTGCTAAGCTGGCCAGCACGCTCTCCGAGGAGGAGGCCAGCACTTCCAGGACACATCAGCACACTGTGACAGCTGGGAGGTCTAACAACATTTTAAAAACTCTTACCAAATCAGGTACAACCACAAAGTTCCTCTCTGCTGGCCTGCAGAGCTCCAAAAGCCCACGTGAGACACACAGTCCAAAAGCTGCAAAGGTGTCAGCAGTAAAGAAATCTGCCTCTGGCAAATGCTTACAGGTGAGACTCAATGGGATGAAACCCCTCAGCTCCTCACCCACCATCCTGCTCAGCCTGTCTGCTCTGTCCCATGGGATATGCACTCTGGGCTCTGTGCAGGATGAGAAAACTTTCAGTTTATTTTTGGGTTAGGGTGCCATTTACATCCCTGGAGAAGACTTGTTTCATCTCTTTCCTGTTAGACCAGATTGTTTCTCCAGAAAAAAAAAGAATGTGGAGTGACAGGGTGAGCATTTGCATAATCATGTAGCACCTCTAAAACCTTCCAGAAAAGCTAATTAACTACCAAATGAAATACTGGATGTTGGGTTTGTTGGGTTTTTTTGTTGTTTTGTTTTAACTTGGCTGAAAGAAGGTTTTGGTTGGTATCAGGCTGGAATTACAGCTAGAGCTTGTTTGTTTTCTACAGGCTTCCAGCCCTCGGAAGAGAATCTGGAACATGCCAGAGAATGGGTCTGAGGAGGAGAGGGAGCACAGAAAGGAAAGGACAAAACGGGGAAAGTTTGTGGCAGTGAGGGATGAGCAGGTTTTCAATGAGGTGGTGGTGGAGGTGAGAGTGTGCTGGATTCCCCAGCAGAAAGTGTTTGTTGGGTGTTCATAGTCTTGGTGGGAGGCAGCTAATGTGAGCTCTCTCTGCTCCCAGCTCACAGACAGTGCTGGAGAGGAAGAGCTGCTGGAACTGAAGAATGCTCAGAAAGGTGAGAAATGACCCCTTGGGCTGCTGCCAGTATCTGACATGCAAAAGAACCGTTGAAGAACTAGACTCACTGCTTAAACGTGGGATTTCATTAATGAACTTTTAAAATAAGAATTACTATAAGTTGGAGTCTCTAATCCCAGAATGACTCTAACTTGCATGAAACATTTTGGCCAGGAACCTGTTGATTAGACCAGAGGCAGTTGTGGCATGGGAAGGTACATGATTGAGGGCTGTGTTATGCTGACAGAGTGGGGCTGGGCTGCAGGGTGTAGCTGATGGCATGCTCACCCTTCCTGAGTGGATCATGGAGCTATGCCAGCTGGGACATGCCCAGGACTGTATCCAGACCTGCTGTGCTGCTGTGAGAGAAGAGGGGCTGGGAGACCCCAGGAAAGACAATAACCAGGGTGATGCTGCGCCAGAGAAGGGCATCTCCTTAGCTTCCTTCCAAGGAGCTGTCTGGAAAATGACACACTAGGGACATGTGGCAAATTGTTCTAGAGGCCAGCACGAGTCTGGAAAGCCCATGTCAGCCAGCCCAGAGTACAGGAGAAACCTTCTATCTGGAAACACTAGCTCATTTCCTTGCATCTTAACATTTCTCAGCAGGAGCTGAGCTATGTGCCCGTTGTATTTTGATGGTGTCAGGACCATTTGAGGTTACTGTCACAAGTTCAGGTGTGCTCCCTGCTGATGGAACTGTGCTAGAGCTCCTGCAGAAGATGCTTTCCAGCAGCTGAATGTTTGCAGACACCTTTGCTTCGTCCTCACAGACAAGGGGCTGCATGTGGAGGTGCGTGTGAACAAGGAGTGGTTCACGGGCCGTGTCACGGCGGTGGACAAGGACGGACACACCGTCCGGTGGAAGGTGAAGTTTGACTATGTCCCCACAGACACCACACCGAGGGATCGCTGGTAACTGTCTCCACTGCTGGGTTTTGTAGCTTTGTTTTGTTTTGCTTTTGGGAGGAAGAGCCTGTTTGTCTGCTATAGATGCGGAAGACAAATGTGCTGCTGTCATGTCAGGAAGTGTATGAGCTCAGGACTGTCCAGTGGCTTTATAAGGAGTGGGCATAGTTTCATAGCTAAGTTTCATAGTATGTTAAGGGGTTGGAATGGACCTTGTAGATCATCTGGTCCCAACCCCCTGCCCTGGGCAGGGACACCTCCCACCAAACCAGGTTGCTCAAGGCTTGATTCACCCTGGCTAGGGTTGGGGCAGCCACAGCCTCCCTGGGCAACCTGTGCCAGTGTCTCACCACCCTCACAGGAAAAGCTTTTTCCTAAGGTCTAATGTAAATTTCCTCCCTTTCAATTTATACTCATTACTCCTTGTCCTATCCCTGCAGTTCCTACCCAAGAGTCCCTCTGCAGCTTGCTTGCAGCCCCTTCAGCGCCTGGCAGGTTGCTCTCTGGTCTCCACACAACCTTCTCTTCTCCAGGCTGAACAGCCTCAACTTTCTGATGCATGGCAGGCTCCATCAGTCTCTCTGATGCCTCCTGTGGAGGCAGTGGTGTGTGTCTAGAGGTCTGAGTGAAGCTGTTAAGTGTTTCAGGTATGTCCGGTGTAAAAAAAGATTCCTGACATTCCGCTAATACTTTTTCTCAGGGTAGAGAAGGGCAGTGAGGATGTGAGGCTGATGAAGCCTCCCTCTCCCGAGTACCAGGCTCCAGACATGCAGCAGCAAGAGGAGGTGGTTGTGGCTGAACCTTCTACCTTGGACTGTGTCAGAATTGAGCCAGACACCACTGGTCCCAGCAACAGCCAAGAAACCATCGACTTGCTCGTCCAGATCCTTCGGTGGGTGCACTGCAGCCCTCATGAGCTCTGCAGTCTGATTACTTCAGCCTGTTGAACTCCCACGCATGGCTTTGTGTTTTTCTTTCCTGCACAGGAATTGTTTGAGGTACTTCTTGCCTCCAAATTTTCCGATCTCCAAGAACGAACTGAGTTCCATGAGCTCAGAAGGGTTGTTGGCATTTCCTTTGGTGAGTTCAGTACTGCTAGAAAAATAAGTTGAGGTTTTCCCTACGCATGTTCCATTCTTATGGCAAATGTACATCCTGTTGATGAAAGAGAGCACTCTTGAAAAGGTGATTTGGATTCCCTGGCTGAGGAGAAACGTAGCCAAGGAAAAGAATGAGAGCTCTGAAAGGTGCCCTGAATCTTGTGACAGCTGTCTGAGGAGTTTTCTCATTACCATACATCTGTGTAGGAATCCTGTTGGCTGCTGCTATCCCCAATTCTTGCCCATCACAGTTGAAAAAGAGAGACCATGTTAAAAGTTTGTAGCAGCAGGATGTAGACTTTCCTGTTCATTTTGCTCCCAGCCTTATAACTCATGTGGGGGCAGTCTTAAAAATGGGAGAGATCATGGGAACCAACCCACTTCCCCAGATGAGCAGCTGATTGCCTGCTGTCAGCTGCACATCCTAAGGCTTTTGGGTGGCCTCTATTTATTTGAGTAGAGAGCAGGTGGGGCTGATCTTCCACTGGTGTCTGTGGGCTGGTACTGGGAGGTCCAGTGCTGGCTAGAATGCAGAGCAGCAGAGCTGGCCTCTCTGACATTTCCCTTCTGTGACATACTAGCAAGGGAGCCCTTGCCAGGAGGCACCTGTCTGTGACAAAAGCCACCTGCAGATGGGCAAGGCCAGTGCTGCTTGGTACTCCTGTGCTCACCGTGTGTGTGTTGGCATTCTCTCTCTTGTCTCCTCCTCTTCAATCAGTTAACTTGGGTATCTGCTGGAGTTACCATTCCCTCTGCTTCCACAGGACACCCTAGTTGTGCCTGAAGTTTTTGGCCAGTATAGCTGTCCCTACCTTGCAGTGACAACTGCATTGTGTATGTGATCTGTGCCAAGGACACTCACAGTGTACAAGGGCTGTCAGGTCTTGCTGCAGCCCACAATGGCTTTTGAGCTTTTTGTAGCATGCTGCACACTTAAGCTAAATTCAGATACCTTTGGGGGCAGTTCTGGTGTTGGAAGGATGTGAAAACCCATCTGAGTTTCATGCTGGCTGCAGTAGGCAAGTCAGATGTAAATGTGAGCACGGGCAGAGCGTGCAGGGCTGTGCTCTGGGGAGGGTTTGGGCACAGGCACAGCGAGTTTGGTGGTTCTTGGTGCCTTTTCTTAAGGTGTCATCTGTAGTGTTTTGTCTTCTCCAGAAAGAGTATTTCAAGCAGTATGAGGTGGGTCTGCAGAACCTGTGCAATTCCTATCAGACACGTGCTGATGCCCGGGCCAAAGCCTGCGAGGAGAACCTCCGCAACTCGGAGAGGAAGCTGAGGGACACAGAGGAGAAACTGCAGAAGCTGAGGACCAACATCATGGCCCTTCTGCAGAAAGTACAGGAGGTGGGTGAGGAAGAGGGGGTGAACCCTGTCCAGCATCTCACTGGGCTCCAGCTCTTCCTCAGTTGGGGGCTCAGCCCATCAGAAGCAGCTGCTGTCACTGCCCACCCTTGGGATCCAGGCCCTGGGGTCCTGAGGAGTGTTAATTCTCACGGAATGATTCTCAGGGCATGTATATAGTGCACAGGTTCTGTTTGTTCTCTGTGTTCTCCTATGGAACGTGGAGCTGCAGGAGAATTTCCCCAGGCATAGGCAGTGCTCTGCAGGGTATCTTTGCCCCATGCTTGGGTAGATTCTGAATGTTACATATAGAAATGCAAACCTTTAAACAAATAATACTTAAATCAATTTCACCATAAGATTTTTTTTCATATTATTAATTATACTATTAAATATTAAAATAGCAAATATATATTTTAATAAAACCTTTAAATAAACAAACTTTATATTAAAACACTAAATAAATGAAGACCAACCAATGGAAAAGCTACATTTTCCTGTTAGGAAAATGTGTTAAAGCTAAAAATACCCAACCAAACCAAAACTTGACCCAGATCAGCACAGTAAATCCATCACTTGAGTACATTGTTTGGGCATCAGGTGCTGACAGGGAAAGTTTGGAGTACTCTCACTGCAGCTGTCAGGAGCTGGAGGGTGCTGGAGGTTGGGGCATAGAGGCTGAGCAGGGCAGATGTTGCAGAGGATGCTGTGCCTCCTCCATTCTTGCACTGCTCAAGATTCACTTCTCAATGGTTATTTCTCATGCCTTTGGTTTCAGGACATTGATATCAACACAGATGATGAACTGGATGCATATATTGAGGACTTGATCATGAAAGGAGACTGAGCAGCCCCAATGCAAGGCCTGGAGAAGTGCAGAGAAGCTGGCTGCTGCCATGGGAGGTGTGGATTCCTGCAGGAGAGGACTGGGGCAGCTGGTGACGAGAGAGGGTTTTTAGCCAGTGCTTGTGTTGGTGTACAACTTGTTCTTGTGACTGTACATGAAAAACATTTATGCTGTTGGCAGGAACATTTTGAACATTGTAGTTCTCTGGATCTCCTCCTTTTGTTTATGAATATTTATTTTTTAAATTAAATAGGAATTCTGCCTGATACAACAGGTTGGTTGTTGAGTGATTTTAGTGAGGTAAAAGTGTGAGTCCCCTTTTTGTATCTGGGGTATATTCATATGCTAAACCTGGGAGTCCAGAGCACCCTGCCTAGCAGGTTGGCTCCAATAAGAATCTGGCAGTAGCTAGAAAATAAGGCTGGAGTTCTGGCAGAGGTCAGGACTTGGACATGGAACATGCTGAACTTGGGCTAGAGAAAGCCAATCCATAAATTTGGGCTATAGAGGTGAGATGTCCGTGTGAACGTGAGCAGAGGGTGTGGAACTTCAGTGGATCTGGGGCATTGGCACTGGCACGTGCAGTGAGGTTCCCAAACAGGAGATCACTGCAAGCATGTGGAACTGTCACCATGCTAACAGCCAAGAGGCTGAGGATCCTTCCAGAAGAGGATGGCCTCCTGGGCTGCTCTCTGTGGGCTCTGAGCATCAGAGGGAGGACTCTGGAGTTCAGGTTCTCTGATTGCAGTCACCTTATCACACACTGCTGCTGCTGTTCCTTTGGGATGTGACTGCAGCATCAGAGGAACTCCTTGACTGCCTGACAATAAAATGACCCCTGTTTTGTTGTCACCTCCTCAGGTTTGTGTTGCTTTGATCAACTTGCCCTTCCAGGTAATTCTAGTATTAGAGTGCTGCAATTTGGACCCTTTGGAGCCCTGGACCACTGAGTGGCATCTGGCCCTGGACCAGCCGCAAGGAAAATGCCTGTCTGTTGTCCTCTAGCTGCAGCCAGCTCCTGGCAGGCCACTTGTGGCCAAGGGGACTTGGTCTGTTTGCTGGCTGGCCAGCAGCTTCTCAGGCCTGATAGGACAAGGCTCCTGTGGACTCATGCTCAGAGACTGGAGTCCCCTGCAATCCAGGTGGTTGGAGGAACACAGCATGAGAGAGGTGCCCACGATCAGGGACATCAGATGGAATGGACCCATGGGGTTCAGTTAATGGCTGGATGTGTCATAGATGTTTTGCCAAAAAAACCTTCCAAATTAAACATCTGTTGCACAGAAAATCTTTAGCACTAACTATAGTCCTGAAGAACTCCCTGAATTCTACACACTGCAGGAGAGGGTTTTGCTCATTACCTGAACTCCAGGTGCTTTCACAGCACACAGTTAGACATCTGGGATCTGGGCCTGATACCCCACTGCAAATGAAGGTAAGGAGCATCCCCCCTGGCCCATACACCTTCCATACACCTCTGTGCTGCAGCTAAGCCTGT
>NW_008684287.1:0-5209 GCF_000695815.1 Acanthisitta chloris
TCTCTTAACACTGTTACATTCTCTGTGGTGGAACAAGCACTTTGGGATTAGGTTTTACCTCAAACAGGGAATGCTTCAACTCACAAATTCACTGACTTTGCATTCTCTGTTCAGTTTTCAGGGAATAGTTCCTACACAGTCTTATTCTTCATGGATTACCCATTTCTTGTTTTGGCTTCCTTCTCCAGACATCATTGTCTTCATTCTCACGTGTTCACATTTTGTCTCCAGAAATCATTTGCCTGAAATAATCTTCATAGATTCTAACACTCAACACGAGGTGAGGTTTGACAGCTCCAGCTGACAGGAACAGAGGCATAAGGCAGGAGATTCCTTGCCCTAAGGAGTTCATCCCATTTCTCACATCCATAAGCCTTGACTCTTTGTCCTTGTCTTAGCAGAAATCCTTCCATTAAAAGAGAGATCAGAAGTGCTGTTACCTCAGGTCGTTGCTTCTGCCAGGTCTGGCTGTTGCACACACTGTCTCTAAGGAGACTGATGGTGCAGGGATGTCAGTGCCAAGTTAAAGTTCAGAGACCGGTCCAGCTTCTGAGTCTCTGCTTCCAGAACAGCAGCTTTGGGCTCCCTGAGCACAGCTGCTAAGGAGCAGGACAGCTCCTGGTGAAGGTCTGACAGCTCCTGGCTGGTCCTTGCACAGCTCACAATGTAGTCCTGCCTCTGCCGTCGCTCTCGTGCCAGCTGTGACTGCAGAAGGGACACCTGAAAGAGGCACAAGGCTGAGCTCAGATAAACCCACGCTGTTAGGACCCCCCCGTAGCTCCACGGTATCAGCTGTCAGGGCAGAGGCAGCCTCTAACTCCAGCCCTGACAAACACTTTGCCTTGGTGCAATATGAAGGAAGAGGCCTCCAGAGTCCCCCTGCACAGAGCTCTCAGGAACAACAACTCAAGTTTCTTTGTGGCAAAGCCACCACAGGTTTGCTAGAGAGTTCCCACAGCACTGAGTGACCCAGCTCTGGATATCAAAGGAGGGATTTGGGCCATCGAACCTTGGCAGCACAGGCTGTGCCTCTGCAGAAGAGCTGCTGCTGCCCCAAGGGACAAGGACTGATTGAACACCTTGACAGGAGCCCATGCACAGGGAGCAAACTCTCCCTCTCCCAAACGTTAGAGCATTCCACACATGAGCAGCAGAGCAGAATGGGATGGGCAGAGCCCAGGGGGGATAATAATGAGCCTTCAAGCACTGCTGAGGCCTTGAAATGTTTCGAACTCTGTTCTTTCCAGACACCTCGGGGTTCTGCCTGCCAGGCTGGCTGGGGAGAGAGCCAGCTGTTCTCACCTTCTCAGTTTGCAGTGCAAAGGATGCAATAGGATTCAGTATTTGGAATGTACGTTCTTGCACTGATAAAACCAATGTGCATAGAGTGCTGAGGTCTCTAGCTCTTAGCAGGGTGGTGATTAGCACAGATCCCTGCACCTCTGCTACTAGCTGAGCTCCACTGTTAACAGAGTCAGGGGAAAATGGGAACAGGCAGCCAAGGGGAACATCCTGGCACAGGCTGCTCAGGGAAGTGGTAGAATCACCATCCCTGGAAGTGTTCAAAAAGCATGTAGTTGTGGTGCCTAGGGACATGACTTAGTGATGGAGTGGCAATGCAGGGTTAAGGGTTGCACTCAAAGATCTTCAAGGACTTTGCCAACCTTAGTGATGTTATGATTGTATGATGTTAATATTTTCAGGTGAGATCCAGTGTTCTGAATTTCCTCTCATCCCCCTCCTACCTGCCTGACCTTTAGGTGAGTCAGAGACAAGACCAAGGTGAAGGATCTTGCTTGACTGTTGTCAATAAGTGCATCTGTCTGACCCTGCCTGGTGTAGTCACTTCCTGAGAGCCAAACACACCTCTGGCTGTAGCACCATGCAAAGCTGTGCCTGTGAATACAGCTACAGCAGCTGTTGATGGGAGTTTTCGTACTTCTCACCTGGTTCTGGAGCTCAGCTAATCGCTGCCTGCAGTGACCATGAGACTCCTCCTGTGAAGAAAGCACAAGGATTTCTCTTTAGTCTGTGGTTTGGTAGCACCATGGTGATAACGGGAATTGAATAGTTAAAGGCTGAGAGTAGGATACAGGACAGTCAGGTAGAGAGCACCTGAATAAACAGAAGGTAAGAGGTTAAACAATAAGGCATTGTTTTAGTTTCTTAAGCATAAAAAGTGTAGAACTTAGGGCATTATTTTAGCTTAGGGAGCATAAACACTATGTATTTATGAGGAAGTAAAACTAGATGCAGCTGGACTCAGGACTTGGCAGCTGAAGAGCAAGACTGAAGAGCATGTGCCAAACTCAAAGGTGAAAAGATCAATCTGATGAAGACCACTGTCTTCGTCCTGATGACCCCTGGACGACCACCAGAGACCATCGGACTAATGCCAAGTGGGAGGAGACAAAGGAGGAAATTGTGATAATGATTTCCAAGAACTAATTGTAATAATGACCACCTATTCCTGGAAATAATGAGTATGTACGAATTTTTAATGTATATAAACCAGAGAAATGTTATCTTTGGTGCACAAGTTTGGTGGAGCGATCCCCTTTGCGCCCAGCGCTGAATAAACAAATATCTGCTACTCAGAGATACAAGTCTGTGAGTAATTCTTTTCCAGGTTTTCTTGGCATCAATGGTCTATATTCAGCTTCTATTGGGTCTCTACTGGGGGCTGCTGCTGCTGGGATTTGCCATCTTTCCTCGGCTGGGAAGGTTCTGCTCTCACCTGTCTGGGAATGGGCATCTTCTCCTGCTCAGACTCGGAGAGAGAAAATCCACAGGCATCTGGGAGCAGCTTAACCCTACAGTGTCTCTTCAGGATCCTCCTTTCATGTTCCACCTGCACATTGGGTAGGAGAAAGGGTCAGAGAAACCTGCCATCAAACACAAAGCAAAAGGAGCACTGGACATCAAGGCAAGGGGATCTCTGCTCCGAGACCATTAATTGCACCAGAGAACGTTGGGGGCAAAAAGCACTGGACGTGGGCTATGGAAGAGAGTCAAATGTGTGTCTGAGGACACTGGGGCAAGGAGGGTGGCAATGGGGTGAAGGTGCATTTGTGAAGGTCATGGGGTGCCAGAAGAGAGAAACTACACAAGTGTGGGTGCTCAGATGGGAGAAGGAGAGGGAAGGAAACCAGCAGAGGACTCCGAAGTGCTGCCTGGGGAATCATGTCATGTTCCCCAGGACCGTGAGGCTTTGCAGAGGCAGCCAAGCTCCTTTTACCTGCTCAAGAGTCCTCCTGAGCTCAGTATTTTGTTGCTTCAGGTCCACCTTCTCATCTTCCAGCCTGGCAACTGCTTGCTGCAGACATTCCAGGCGCTGCAACAGGAGTCTCTTCTCCGAGAGCCATGACAGCTGCTCCCATTCTGCAGCAGCCTGCTGGACATTCAGAGAGGAGATTACAGGAGCTGGTGCCACATAAAGGTTAAGAGGGTGTTAGAATCAACACGTCAGGGAGAGTGGCAAGAACAGAAATGGACAGTGCTAAGGCCCTTCTTCACCTCCTGGTCCACAGGCCAAAGCAACACACCCTCTTCCTTGGGGCCCTTCTCTGAATCACCTTGGGCAATTGTTTATTCTGGATGTGATTCCTCCTAGTTTAGTTCGGTGTCCCCATATTCTGATTTTGAGGGAGCCTGGAAACATTCATTTCCTACTCAGCCTCTTTTTGTTCTCTGTTCTCTTGGCCTGCTACATCCTCATACAGAACTGCTCTTGGAAAAAATCAGGTTCTCAATCAAGCCATGTGCACTGCTCTGAACCTAGTCAGGAGCCACCTCCCCCTTTGTGCCTTTCTTGATGAACTAACTGCTCCTTGGAGTATCTATAAATGTAGTCTTGACTGTAGCAGTAAACCAATCTATATGGAATACATGATATACCTGATCATCTGAGCTGACATAACCGAAATCCCCCGTTGTCACGTTTCCTGCCCTTCTCCCTTTTTTGCTTCCCATCAACAGATCACGATACGTCAGTATCCTGACGAGGCTGCTAGAAGTATTTCTCAAGTCATGTGTAAGCATATAACGCATAAATATAATGTTTTCTTAGCAGCACCTTTATAGGGCTTAGCAGCAGAGGCTACTGCAGCTGTTCCACTAGCAGGACCTGAATCAGTTCACCTTGGAGAAATACACACAAATTTGCCTTCGTGGTTTTTGGACAGCAGCACAAGCGCATCCCAAATTCACTATGAAGCTTTTAACCTGAGCAAGTAATGGAGTGAATCCCATTCTCTTTAATATCCTGGAAATCTGTCCCTCAGAAATCTCCATCTCTGAAAGCATCCTCTAAGCACCAGCAGTGTAGCTGCTGTTCAGCTACTGGCACAAAACTCTCCTAAGCTCAGTCCATGTGTCTGGTGAGCTGTGCCCTTCCCTTTCCGTGCCAAATCCTAACCACCACGCCTTGGCTAAGCTTGCCGAGGCAGGAGAGAAGCACTTCTTCATGCTCAGCTTTTGGACTCGAATTCATTTTAACACTAGCTCCAGAGCTCTTAGTCCTTCCTGCCAGGCCTGACAGGAACCATTCTTGCAGGTGAGTGGTCTCTGCCCAGAGCCACACAGACAGGCACTGCTGCTGCCTGCAGCCCTGGTTGGTTTGGCCAAGCAGGTCCTATGCTAATGGGAATAGAGTCCCACCTCTTTATGGCAACAGCATTAGAATCCTTGATGAAAGTTTGGACGGATTAGAGATCAATCACCGTTCCTACCTGTTGATGAGACTGGTCTGTCCCCCTCTCTGTAACCTCTCCCTGCAGGATGGCGATTTCCTTGCTCAGATTGCCCTTGGCTACTTCAGTCTCGGTCAAGGCAGCCCTCAGGACTTGGGCCTTCTCTCTCCATTTGAGTTCTCTGCTTTCCGTCTGCTTCAAAACAGCAACCACATGCTCCAGTTCTTCCCCAGTAGCTTCCTTCTCAGCTTCCCGTTGTTGGGTTAGTTCCTTTTGCCTTTCCAAGAGAAGATCTCTCTCCTGAAGGGCTTTCCTCCTCTCTACTTCCTCTTCCTCCCATTGTTGGGGTTTCTGGATTTGTTTCTTTAGTGTCTCCCCTTCATCTTTCCATGGCAAAGCTGATGTTAACCCTTTCAGGAGTTCACTCTGCCTCCTAAGCTCTTGTTCTCTCCTTGCCAGAGCCTTCTTTAAATACTTGATTCTGTCCATCTGTATCTCTTCATCCTTCTTCACCAGAA
>NW_008684287.1:5230-9062 GCF_000695815.1 Acanthisitta chloris
TCTTATTTCCTCTTCTAACTCCTTTTGCTTACTTTGAGCTTTGGTCTCTCCTTCTCCCTCAAGGACTGTCTCTTGCTGTCCATCACGTCTAACCTCTTCATTCTTCTCAGTTAGCCGAAGCTGGAGATTCTGCAAAATCTGAAGTTGTTCTTCTTGGCACTGGAGTTTTTGCATAAGAGTTTCATGGTCTTCATCTTTATTCCTCACCACTTCCTCAAGCAAAGTCACTTGCTTCTGGCAGGATGCTAGTGCTACTTTCATGCTTTCTTCACGAATCTGGAACATGTTCATTTGCTCTGTCTGCTTGAGGAACTCCAAATGCTTCTCCTGCATCATCTGGCTCATCGTGGCTAGATCCTGCTCTAGACATTTGACCTTTTTGCCTTCTGCCTCCTTCTGCTCTCGAAGGTCCTGGACATGCTCTTGCAAAGATGCTATCTCTTGATCTCTGGCTTCTAGAGAAGATTCAGTGCATTCTAGTTTTTGCAGCATGGCCTTAGTTTGCACCACTGTCTCCTCCTTCTGCTGCTCAAGCTTAGAGATGGCCTCCTCCAGAACCCAAATCTTTTCTTCTCTTTCTTTCAAAATCCATGTGGTTGCTTGAAGATTTCTTTGCTCAGTTTCATGCTTTTCCTCCTTTTCCTTGCATGCCTCACATTGCTTTCTAAGGGATAACATTTCTTGCTCTTTTTCCTTTAGTGCCATTTGTAGATGCTGTAGAACTTCCTCCTGCTGTTCAGAGTCTTGGTTTTGTTTCTGGAAGGTCTCAATCAGTTCCTTCTGATATTCAATCATTAAATCCTTTTCTTTCAGTATTGTCCTAGTGTATTCTAAGTCTCTGTGCAAGACAGTCACCTGCTTTTCTATTTTTTCCTTATAGCTCCTTGTTTGCTGCTTTTGGATGTCTATGAGTCTGTCCTTTTCTTTAATGGTTTCTAAGGTCTGTTCCAGTTGGTCTTGGACAGTCCTTAAGTGCATTTCCATTACTCCTTTGACTTCCTGGATTTGCTTTTCTTGTGACTCAAGCTCTTCATCTTTCTGAGATAAAGAAAGAACCAATTTCTCTGCTTTATCAAGAAGCTCTTGCAGATGTCCCTCTTGCTGTTCCTTGTGCTGCTGCAAGAGCCTTAACTCTTCCCTTTGAGTGCCACACTCACTCTCACTGTTCTTAAGAACTGCCCTCAGGTGTTCAAGGCTTGTGTGCAGAGATTTCACCTCTTCTCTCTCTTTTTTGAGTTCTTGGACCTGCTGAGTCAGAGACATAAGCTCTAAGTTTTTCTCCTTCAAGTTTCCTTTCAAATGATCAAGATCCACAAACACATTTCTCACTTGTGATGCACCATGTTGTTCTAGAATCATTATTTTCTCCTCCTGCAATTTGATCACCAGGTCTCTCTCCTCCAGCTCTTTGATCATCTTGCTGACAGCAGTGCTCTGCAATTCTAACTGCTTCTCCAGCTCCCCTATTAGTTCTTGCTTGGATCTGATGTCCTCATTCCTCTCCTCCAGCTCCTTGCTTACCTTGTTGACAATGGCCCTCTCCATTTCTCGCTGCTTCTCCAGCTCCCGTATCTGTTCCTGCTGGGATCTCATTTCCCGATCTCTCCCTTCGACCTCTTGGCTCATTTTGCTTAAAGCAATTCTTTGTTTTTCTTGCTGCTTCTCCATCTCCTGGATGTGTTCTTGGTGGCATTCTGTCTTCTCTTTTTCCTCTGTTATGTCCTTAATAACCTGATTGAGAGTAGATTTATGCATTTCTTTCTGCTTTTCCAGCATTCTAACCTGTTCCTGGCACAAGCTCAGTTCTCTGTCCCTTTCAGACAGGATGGTAGTCATACGAGTGAGATTCTCTTGCAAAGCTTTTCCCTCCTCTGCCTCTTTCTGGAGCAGCTTGATTTGCTTCCCCTGATGTTCCACCTCCTCATTTTTAATTTTTAACCTGGACAGTGCAGTTTGGAGTTCTTCTTCGAGGCAGTGATTCCGCTCTGTTGCTGTCCTTGCTCGGATTTCAGAGACTGTGACTGATTCCACCAGAACTTTTCTTTCACACTTCAGTTCTTCTTTCTCTGCTTGCAGGCTGTCCTGTTCATGCTGCAAAACATGGAGGAAAAGACTCAAGTAACTCCATCTGTGCATGTCTGGGTTTCATACTAGATTTAATATCCTGCTCCTCTGGCAGCCAGGGTTTCATGGGTCCATCCCCTAGAAGCCACTGTCCTCGCTGGAGGCAGTCATGGCCAGGTCAGTCAGTCAGTCTGTGTTCCCAGTCAGGACTAGCTTTGCCCTTGCAGGCACACGTAGCTATCCAGATCAGCACTTTTGTTCTCTTCCTTTTCTCCCCACTCTCTGCTCTCAGGTGGCCAATGCCAAACCTCTTCCTATAATCAGCAAACTTTGCCTTCTCACCTCTGTATCCAGATATTCAGAGATCTGAGCATGGCTTTGGACACAAGTAATTGCCCAAACCATGCCATGTAAATGGAGACAAGTGTGGAAATGCCTTTGACTAAAGCTTCAAGGGCAGAAATCTTCATCATGCAGGAAAATCAGCACCCTCGGTCCTAACTGGGTTTGATAGGACTCTGACTCCTTTTCCTCCTTCTTCAGGAGAATGCAACTAGAAGAGTTGACCTGGACAAAGCTGCTTTTTAGAAATCTTAACAGAAGGTCAACAGGTAGCTAAGAAATGTCCTTCACGGCATCTGCAGCCTCACCAGCATATCCTGCATTTGCCTCTCAGTGCTCTCCAGTTTCCTTTGCAGAGCTGTCAGCTCCTGACGCAGAGTCACAGCCTCTTCCTTGCTTGCAGCAGCCTCTCCCTGCAGGGCAGCTTCCAGAGCCTTCTTCTGCCGCTCTGCCTTCCACGTTGCTGCAGCAGGAAAGGGCAAGGGCAAGGGGAAAAGCAAAGCAAAGCCAAGCTGAGGTGCATCCTACAGAAACAACAGCAGTGTCTTCTCTGCCTGTCTGCGTTTGCCAGGCCCGAAGCCCACAAGGGCTTCCAAAGCTGACAGAAATGAAGGAAATTTCCAGGCAGAGACAAAAAAGGCCAATAGTCCTGGAGGTTCTGGGATGGCCTGGAGTTTGGAGGAGTGTAGCTGAGGCATCAAGCTACACCTACTTAGCAGTGACATCTGACCTGAAAGGCACCATCTCAGCCCAGGATCCCGCCTAGCACAGCCAGATGCACTGCCACCCATGGCATCTTTGTCTATAAAATGCTTTCACTGCAACTTCAAGGGATAAATCTCCTGCTGGTTGTTTTTCTCCTCTCCCATCTCTGAGCACTGCACTTTTCCCTTCCTGTCGAGACAGGATGGGGCAGTGGGTAGGAAAGGAGAAGCTGTACCTTCCTGGCTTAGAGCCAACTCTTTGTGCAGCTCTTGGTTGCAGGCACTGAAATGGTCCCTCTCGGCCTGCTTCGTGCTCAGCTCCTGTTCCAAGTCCTCTACCTTCTTCCTCACAATCTTCTGGAAGAGGTAAGAGGAGAAGAATCACCTCACAGAGCCACTGCTGGCAGGAGACAAAGGGGTACAAGCACTAAGGCAGAAATAGCCCAGGTGGGCAGGGAGCTGCACAGCAATGGGAGATGTGATCGTGATGCTCCTTCCTCCCAGTGACAGTGAGCCAACCCACCCCACACCAGTTTACACCCATCCTGGCCTTGGCACTCTGCTTGTCCAGCAGCAGGACAGGATTTCTGGCTGCTCTGGGCACACATTACCTAGGTGCTGACACAAGTCTTCTAGGGCTGCTGCCGCTATGTCCACTGTGAGCTCTGCGGGAATGTCCCTGGCCCAAGAAATAGCCTCTTCTGAAGAGAGAAGACATTCTC
>NW_008684288.1:0-274 GCF_000695815.1 Acanthisitta chloris
CTCACACTGTAGCTCATGGGGAGCTTCAGTGTGAGCTCACTCCACTGTCACTCCCAAGTCTTTCTCTTCACTGCTGGTTTCAATTCCTTCCCCACCCAACCTGTACCTGTGCCTGGAATTGCCATGACTGAGATGTAGGACCTTGCACTTCATTTTGTTAAGTTCCATGAGGTTTGCATTGTTCCCCCTCTCAAGCCTGTCCAGGTCCCTCTGGATGGTCTATCCCTTCCCTCCAGCTGTGACTGCCCCACACACTTGGTGTGGTCAGAGAACT
>NW_008684288.1:377-2397 GCF_000695815.1 Acanthisitta chloris
CTGAGCCACTGAATATTGACTGATAACATAATGCAGGTCTTAACTTTAGTTTTAACCATTTTTCATGTTTTTCCAAAGAGGAAAAGATACTGCAAGAGGAAATGGCACTTTTATTTCTAAACATATCTTGACAGGAACTTAAACTCACTACTTTGTTGTTTGGGATTTTTCTGTCGTTGGGTTTGTGGGGGGGGGTTGTGGGGTTTTTTTTGTTTGTTTTGTTTGGGTTTTTGTGGGGGTTTTTTTTGTTTGTGTTTTTGGGGATTTTTTTGGTTTTGGTTTTGTTAGGTTTTGGGATGTTTTGTAGGGGCTTTTTTGATTTTTGTTTTTGTGTATGTGTGTGTTTTTACACCTTCTAACCTGGGAATTAATGAGAGTTTAGGTGGGACAGACCTGGTTGCACAGACCAATGCACAAGGAGTTGTCTTGGCTGTGAACCAAGCAACAAAGTGACAAAGGAGAGAACATGATCGCACGAAAAACTCAAGAGAATTCCTTGGTCTGATTTACAGTACTGAGGTGTTTGTCCTGCTTGGAATTGCTCTGTGATTTTAATTTTGTCCTGGGAAAAAAAAATCCTACCTGTGAAAACTAATCAAAGTCAGGGTAATGTTTCCCTCTCAGGCATAGGATTTCAGTAGCTTCAGAGCAATTTTCTGTCTTGGTTCTTGAGAGAAGAGCAATTATATGCTGAAATATGATGAAAACACCTTTCCTTCCAAATTTGCTTCCAAATGTTCAGTGTCTCTAGTTCTCCTTACACTTGTGATACTGAAGTTCCATTTCGAACAAGAATTCAGGCCACACTTAGGTAAGAATTCAGGGCACACGTTTAGGGTAAATCTAGTAACTGTGAAGTGGTTTAAGAAATTATTTGTCAGTCCCAGGTCATCCCCAATGTCCTATTTGTACCTCACTTTGTAATCTCCTAAATTTTATCAGGTCTTGTTGATGGTACAAATTGCATAAATAAGAGACCTCTTGCTGCTCCTTCTAGTAAGATAATAAGATGCTTTGTAGGTAAGGGATTTGTTGTAAGGTTTCATTTACCCCACTCAGGTTGCTGAATGTCCTGTAAGAATTAGTTCTTCTGTGCTTATTTCTTTTCAGTTGGCATAGAAACAGAAACCTCCCCAAGTCTATGTATGCCAAGACTCAGTTTTAAGCCATAGCTAATCAATCCTTCTTCCTTGCCTTTTAGCAGATTCAGTGGTTCTGATTTTAAATCACACCTGATTTCAAACTGCATATGTTTAGTTTCTGTCAGTGTTCCATGTGTGAATCAAAGTTCACTCTGATAACTTCCTGCTGGTGGAAACGTTCTGTGACTTCAGCCCTTACAGATCTGCTGTTACTGCTCTGAACATTCTCCTGCCTGAGAATGACCTAGTGCTTCCCTTAGCTGTGCAGGTTAGAACCATCACCTCAATGGTTGTCCTTTTCCTTTGCAGTGGATAGTGGAAAAACTGCTCCTCAATAGCTTCTTCAAAAGCTAATGCAGGAATTCTTTCCACTGACCATTCTTTCCCCCTCAAAGGCTTTCCCTTGTATTCTTGACTATGAGCAAGAAACAGAAACTTTCTGTGTAGTTCATTGTTCCTGTCTGGTCCTGTGAAGGAGGAGGTTTCCTCTTTCCTATTCCAGTGTTTGGTAATAATTCTTTTGCAGTTCTGGCATTGAGAGAAGCAATTTCAAGCACTTCTACCTTTAATTGCCCAAACCCTAATCATTGCATTAGAGAGAAATAAGTATTTATGTATTTATGGGGTTGTAACTGTGCCGAATCCTCAGCTGTGAGTGCCTGTTTTGTGACCCAGGTGCTCTGAGTCACATTTTGCATCAGTCCTGGGTGTATTTAGTTGCACTTTGCCTGCCCTGGGACTGATACTCAGCAGCTATAAGTCAGTCTGAATTCCCTGGGGACAGTGGCCTGGTGCCCAACTATTTTGGCTGTGGTTTTGCCTCACCATTCACACTGTGTCCTCTTACTGCTCAGTGGGAAATCTTCAGGGTAAACTGC
>NW_008684288.1:2421-5500 GCF_000695815.1 Acanthisitta chloris
TGCCTTGTGCTGTGATATTAGGAGTTTGGAAACAAGGTTTGTTCTTGTTGCCAGCTGCTAAAGTACTACTACAAGGTGCCTAACAGGTACTTAGGAAACTTCAGGGAAAAATAAAATATTTTCTTTTTAAAATCTGATTTAATGTGGGTGAAAAGATACCATTCTGTTTAGATATTTTATGGGGAGAGCAGTTTCCAGAGGAATGGTGTTAGGGCAGGAGGGACAATCCCTGTCCTTGCCCAAGACTTGGAAAGTTAATGTTTTCCCCATCCCTTCAAGATGTCCAGGAGCATTTTTTGCCCTGGGATTATTTCCTTGGTGTGCCAGAGATGCTCGTAGAGTGTACCTCTGTGCTTTTGCAGCTCAGTATGCTCAGTGATTTGGTGTAACTCACAGCAAGATGTGTTTTTTCCTGTGAGGGTGGTGAGACACTGGCACAGGTTGCCCAGGGAGGCTGTGGCTGCCCCAACCCTAGCAGTGTTCAAAACCAGGTTGCACGAAGCCTTGAGCAACCTGCTCTGGTGGGAGGTGTCCCTGCCCAGCACAGGGAGTTTGGGCTGGGTGATCTCTGAGGTCCATTCCAACCCCTGAAATTCTATGATTCTGTGATTCTAAGCCAAAATTTCTTGGGTCCCTGAGGTTTGGGGCACACCTGGCATCCTGCAGATGTCAGCAAGGAGAAGAAGAAGTGCAGAATTCAGCTCTTATATCCAATTTTACTGAGCATGAGTGAAGTCTGACTGGTGAATAACAGTTTTCAAATAGTGCAAACCACGCTTTTCCAGTGAATTTTCAGTGCAGTATGGGAGGCACCAACTGATGAATGAGGTTTTCTTCACTAGGAATACCTGGAGAGGCACATTGAAGCCCTCACAAAGCTGCTTATTTACAGGCTATAAGATGTTATTCTTCTTACCAGGGTGGGACAAATTATTGCCATCAATGCCAAGGTGAACAGAGCATTCAAAACCAGCATGGAGGTAAGAGAACATCAATCCCACTCCTGGTGGTATTTAAGGAGTAGAATAGAGGTGGGAGCAGTGCAGGAACACAGCATGGGTTCAGATTTATTTGGCCCAGATTTACTTGCTCCTGATATTTGTGCTATTTCTAAACAGTAACAGAGGATTGTAACTGCACATTTCCTGTGGAATAATCCATGTCAAAGTAGGAACGGGAGCCTGGGGAGTGAGATTCTTTGGCAGGGGTTATGGACAGGGTGGGATAGGTGGTGTTGACCCAGTCCAAGGCTGTTGACCTCTAAGTAGTGTTTGGATCACAGAAAAGGTGGAGTTCTAAGTGTCTTTGGAACTTCTGATGCAAACTTGTGTGTCTCAGGTGTGTACATGTTCCTACTTTCCATATTGTAATGAACAATTTTGTAATGAACAATTTTTAATGAACAATATTGGGCAATGCCTTGCCCAATCACTTGCATTCAGAACTGAACCTTAGGGGTACTTTGGCCAAACTGTGCCCAAGTCCAATTCCCGTCGGTACTAATGGGAGAGAATGTATCCCAGAAGGTTCTAAAAACCAGGAAAAAATCTGAAGCTTTGATGCCTTTCATGTCTATCTCCCAGGATGAAATATTGTGTTTTGTTCCCAGGTGTTTCACTGTGTCTTGGTTTAGACTGATTTTTTTTGCTCATACAGATCTTAGAAAGACTCAGGTGTGGACTCCAAATGGCACACAAGTAAATGGAAAACTACATCTAAGTGTTTTTGCTGGTCTTTATTTTACCCTACAAGTGATGCTAAACACACATAAACAGTTATACTAAAAAACCTTTCAGAGCTCAGCAAATATTGTGATGGTCTCATGTGTTCAGAGATGTATTAGTGATAGCAGAGCAGCTTTATTACCTTTAACCTTTCGAGTTTAAGAAACTGGACATGATAAAAATGATAAAAATGTACCATTTTGTCTTAACAATTATGCAAATACCTTTCTGTCTCCTTCATCCAACACCTCCTTCCCTGCAGGTTGGCATCAAGGTTACAGTACAGGATGTTGTGACTGATGTTGAAAAAATTGTCAGTGTGGCATATGCAACATTTGTGGCCAAACCAGTTGGTGCTGAAAAGGTATTTCCTTCTGTTTTCTTATGAGCTTGAAGTGAATGAGTTTTCTGTGGAATAACCCAACTTTTCTGGCTGTGAAATACAGCAAAAATATTCACAGTTGTTTTTTCTGATCAGTTTGAGGAAAAGAATATCAATTGCAGAGTTTATACTGATAGGTTTGGGGTTTTTTTTGCCAATTCTCTCCTCTGAAATGGTTAGGCTTATTATTATTACTATTCCTGTTACTATTATTATTTCACTTTTGTTTGCACATTTGTTCATAGCACAACTGGAGTAAGGACTGCAATGTTGACAAAGGCACAGAAGGAGAGACCCTTGTGAGTCCCCACAGCCTCTCTCTCCTTTCCAGAAGCTGATCTAAACATCCCCTGAAACCTGAAAGGAGTTCCTTTATCCCTTACTCCCTGTCTTGAGGAGGATGTTCAGACATCACTATTCAGGCAGAGGATATTCTTTTCCAGCTAGCTCCCAGTCTGAATTAATTCCTTGCCATTTATATTAATTAGTTTTCATGCCAGTGTTGTTTCTTCTCCCCAGTGTTTGGCTCCCTGGAGGTGTTCAGACAGTGTTGGCCTTCACTTTACTGTGCCAGACAGTCACAGTCCTTTATAGTTTTCTTGTAAGAAAGGCCAAATATTCCTCACATTATCTTAGTAACTGCCTTTTTATGTCAGACTCTGCTTCCTGAATGAGTGACTAGGAGTAATATGTCACAGAATCACAGAATATTCAGAGCTGGAAGAGACCCACAAAGATCATTATCTGGATTTTCTGTCTTGTTGAGCATGCGACCAAGCTGTCTGGGGCAGCCACAGCTGGAGGGAAGGGATGGGACATCCAGAGGGACCTGGACAGGCTTGAGAGGTGGAACAATGCAAACCTCATGGAACTTAACAAAATGAAGTGCAAGGTCCTACATCTGGGCCATGGCAGTCCCAAGCACAGCTACAGGTTGGGTGGAGATGGAACTGAAACCAGCAGTGAGGAGAAA
>NW_008684289.1:0-6485 GCF_000695815.1 Acanthisitta chloris
CCCTGGGGGACGAGACCAGGCTCAAGTGGCTTTGGTCCATGTCCCCACGAGGTGCTGTGAAACCCCAGCTGGAGCTGCTCTGTCCTGGTGTGACTGAGAGTGAGAAGGATGTGGTACGGTTGGAGTTTTTTCACCTGATGTCTGTGGAATTCATCACTTCCACACTGGTCACTGTCAGCTCCTGCCAGAACTGCCTAAGGGCTCAAATGAGGCTTTTTTTAATGGAAAAAAGAGACTTTTTCAGAATGTGTAAATGAAAAGGAAATTAATTCAGTAGAACAGGTTTTACTCCTCTCTAGGGGTGAAAATCCTGTTGGGGAGGTGATTCCTCAGTGTCCTCAAGCTGTAGGAGCTGTCAGGATACTTCCAGGTGCAGGATATAGATGAGGAGCAAGAGGAGAGGTCTGGAAACTTAACTAATCGCCACAGACGGTGAGATTTGAGGTCCTACTGGTGAGTTCAGCGTGTCAGGAGCTGCTGCTATGCCAGGAACAAGCACATCCCAGTTGGAATCATGGTGGGGAGGCCCACGGAGCCTCACAGGTCAGGCAGAGCTGTGAGGACTCCGGAGTGAATCTGAGCCAGAGGAAAAAATGCTGCTGGGAAGCTTCTAGAACCTGTTCTGCAGTGTTGGTGACACACTGGTCACCTGAGTGTGGTGACTGGGGTAGCAGAGGCGGGGGGAGCGCCTCACTGGAGCCACTCCACGCTGCTTCATTGCTCCCTGGGATGGAGCACACTGGAACCACCTTCTCTGTTGCAGAGAGCTCCATCCCAGGATGCTGAGGGGGTGAGGGATAGCAGAGCACCTTGGGCAGCTGAGGCCCCTGGGGTCTGGCTGGGCAGGCTCTGTGACTCTGCTCACGGGCCCTGGAGTGTTTCAGTGGCTGTGTGAGAGGAGGGCTCTGTGGGTGTGATTGCTCCCTGGGATGGAGCACACTGGAACCACCTTCTCTGTTGCAGAGAGCTCCATCCCAGGATGCTGAGGGGGTGAGGGATAGCAGAGCACCTTGGGCAGCTGAGGCCCCTGGGGTCTGGCTGGGCAGGCTCTGTGACTCTGCTCACGGGCCCTGGAGTGTTTCAGTGGCTGTGTGAGAGGAGGGCTCTGTGGGTGTGTGGGAGCACCTCTGGAGTGCTGGGAGCAGGTGCACAGCTGTGCAGGGCTGTGCTGTCTCCCTGTCTCCACGTGGGTGATGCGGAGGAGCTGTGGCTGTGCCACCCCCAGTCCTGGGCGGCAGCTCCGGTGCGTCCTGCGAGACTGGTTGGAACGGTGAGTCCTGGCTGAGGCTCAGAGGGAGGTTTCCCTCCTTCCTTTGGGAGGGTGAGATTGGACAAGCAGATAAAGGGTGGAAGGCAGCTCAGGGCGGAGAGTGCTGAGGTCCTGGCAAGCAGCACAGGTCTAGACCAGACACAGGAGATAGAGCTGAATAAAATTTATTTGGGGCCTCATTCCTCTCCAGCTCCGACGTGTATGGGTCCTGGAGCGGAGTAAGGTCCTGGCAGTGCTCAAGCTGGGACACATATGGCTCCCTGGGAGGGCTGGAGATGTCTCCATTGACATTGAGAACGGGGAAGCGTTAACACTATTCAGCCCCTGCGTCATCCGGGCAGGGACACTGGGATTTCTGTTGTTGGATAACGAGGCTGGATAACATCCCCAGTGCCCCACGCTGGGGGTTTGTCTCCCTGGGGTTCTGCACAGAGCTGAGTGTTTCTCATCCTCTGAGGCTCATTCATTCTCTGTTGGAGGAGGAAACTTGTGTCCGAGAAGGAGTTAAAAATACCACAGTAAGAGCATTGCTGCTGCACTTCACCTGAACGAAGTGATAATTGACATTCCCTAAAACACATCAGGTTCTCACCCCTGGGAGCTGAACCTCAAGGCTGAATTCGGAAACCACTTGGGTTTATGTTCTTGGAAGTTAAATACGTGGGGTTTGGCCTCTGACCAGGGTGTTCTTGCACCACTGAGAATGCTGTTCCAGTCTTCCCTGAGCTGGCACCAGTGTACCCAAGTACCTATGGCACTGGAGGAGCTCAGAGCTGGCAGGTTTGGGCTTCAGCAAGGGCTGGGCTGGGCCCTGGTTGGTTCATCCTGAGGGGATGCATGGATGGGGAGCAGGTAGGAATGAGCCATGGGGCGTTTGGGGAACATGCAGCCCTCAGTGAGTGACTTAATTAAGAATTCATCTATCGATGATCAGGTGAATTGGAATCTGTTCTGAAAGTTTATCAAGGGTAGATGGTCTGAGTAGGTAATGTGCTTAGGACCCAGCACTGAGCCCAAAGGGCCTCCTGGCTGAGGTGGCAGCTGCTGTCACAGGCTGTCATATCAGCTTCCCTCCTGTCCCCCTGTTTCAGCTCTCTGCAGCCAGTGCTGCTGCAGTGAGCACCACAGGAAGTGACTGTCCGGCTTGGAGCCTTCCCCCTCATCCACCTCCACTGGGTTGCTAAGGCCTCTGCAGGGACATCAGCTGGGAAAAATCCCTCTCTGTGAGAGTGCTGAGGAACTGGAATAGATTCCCCAGAGCAGCTGTGGCTGCCCCATCCCTGGCAGTGTTCCAGGCCAGGTTGGACGGGGCTTGGAACAACCTGTGCTGGTGGAAGGTGTCCCTGCCCATGGCAGGGGGTGGACTGGGGTGAGCTTTAAGGTCCTCTCAATCCAAACCATTCTGTGAGTGTGAGAAACTCTGTGCTGTAGCAACCACCCAGCTGGGAGGCTGTTTGGTTCCCTGGAATGTAGGCGTTCCCGGGCTCAGCTGCCAGGGAATGGCTGGAGGGGGAGGAGTGTGTCCAGGTGAGTCCTCGGTGTGGGACTACGGGGACAGGGCTGGTCAGAGCCTTGCAGCACTCCCAGCTGTCCTGCACACACTCTTGCTGTTGTGGAGAGGCAGGAGAGTCCCAGAGTGCATAGGAGTTCGAGTCTGTGCTTGCAGGAGGTTGTAGGAGAGGTTGGAGCAGCTCATGGACCTGTGCTGGCTTCAGCTAGGTCTTCACCAGAGAAAATCCATTTCACTAGTATCAATGTCCAAAAATGAGGGTTTTTTTCAATGGTTTTCCTTGGAGTTGTAACTCTTAGGGTGACAAAAACCACACTGAAGTCTGCCTGGGCAGCTCTTGGAGGTGGTGGAGCTGCTGCCATGGTCTGTAGTAGCTCATCGTGGGAAGTTTGTCACAATTCTGACACGCTGAAACGTTTATTTCGGTCTCAGGTTTGGTGGCTCCTCCCAGGAGCTTTTTGGGGGCGTCACTTCTCTTTATTCACATCTTCCAGCCTTAGACACGTTTAGAGGTGCACAGTAAGCTTGAAGTGCAGGTTCTAAGAGCGGGAGGGAGTTTCTGTGATGGATTCCTCAGTGAGAGATGCAAACCTTGCCCCTGTCTCGCTGCTATGCCTGCAGGCAGCCTGCCTCTGCCAAGTGGTACGACCGGAGGGACTATGTCTTTGTCGAGTTCTGTGTGGAAGACAGCAAAGATGTCAGTGTAAATTTCGAGAAGTCCAAACTCACCTTCAGGTGAGGAGCTCGGGCACAGGGGAGGTACCTGGGGCTGGGCTGGGGCTGAGCAGGAGCAAGTTTGTTCTATGGAACATTTTGGGCTAAACACCAACTTGTTTTTCTCTTTCAGTTGTCTTGGAGGAAGTGATAACTTTAAACACTTAAACGAAATTGACCTTTTTAATAACATTGACCCAAACGTGAGTATCCTCCTGGTTCTTCTCTCCTGTGTTTTAGTGCTGGAGCCTGGTGAGGCTGGGACAGGCTGTCCAGAGAAATGTTCCATCCCTGGGAGTGTTCCAGGCCAGGTTGGATGGGGCTTGGAGCAGCTTGGGCTAGTGGAAGGTGTCCCTGCCCATGGCACACATGGGACTGGGTGAGCTCTTGGGTGAGCTCTTCATCCCAAACCATTCCATGGTTATGTGGTCCTGAAAAATACTATCTGCTCTTTAGGCTGCTCCTGGGATTTTGAGCAAATTTTTCCTTAGAGTGTGAGAGCACTTGAACTTGGATCCACGAAAGCATCTCTGGGTGGTATTTTCCAGGACAAGGAACAAGTGGAGAGCTTAAGACAAATGAGGCATGTCAGCAGTTCCTGGTGGAGTTCATCTTGATGGAACTAATGGATATTTGCTCTTTTTCAGGAATCAAAGCATAAAAGAACAGACAGATCCATCTTGTGTTGTTTACGAAAAGGAGAGTCTGGTCAGGCATGGCCAAGGTTAACAAAAGAGAGGGCAAAGGTGGGTTTGGGCACCTGCTGCCTCCCCATGGCTTTTAATTTAGTACGTATTTGGGTCATGTTTGAATTATGGAGCAGTGACTCTGTTCCTCATCTGACAGCAGCTCTCACTCAGCTGCCTGTTCTGACTGACAGCTGGTTACCTCCTTGTCCTTAAATAACTCCTTGTCCTTAAATAACTCCTTGTGTTGGTGCAGCTCAACTGGCTCAGCGTGGACTTCAACAACTGGAAAGACTGGGAAGATGATTCAGATGAAGATATGTCCAATTTCGATCGCTTTTCTGAGGTAGGGGACGATGAACTCGTGGAAGTTTGGGTTTACAGGGCAATGAATCCAAGTTTTCTTGCATCCTCACCTTGTAATTCCTGCATGGGGACAACTGGTCTGTCAAAGCACCTGGAGCTGTTGGTTTAGAACCATTTCAGGCTGGTTTTAGGTAGAGAACAGGGTTGGATTCACCCCAAACATGTCTCTTCTCTCTCCGAGCAGATGATGAACAACATGGATGGAGACGATGACGTAGACTTGCCAGAAGTAGATGGGGCAGATGATGTGAGTGTGTGGTTGTAGCTAAATATGTGCAAATCTTGTTCAGAAGTCTTCTAGTCTCTTTTCAGCACTGCAGAAGACTTAAATAGCCCCAAACCCTGTTTGGACAGGTGATGTCACCTGGTGAAGTTGCCTCCCTGCTCTGCACAGCAGTGCTAGGAGACTGTGTAGGGTGCAGTTTGGTGTCTGCACCTCTGTTGCTGTGGGTCTGTGAGCTCTGCAGTGAGGCCAGACTGAGCTCACCGAGCCCTGAGGAACTTACAGACCCTCAGAATCCCTGCTCTGACAGAAGGGATCCAGCTTGCTGCTGGATTTGGGAACAGCACTCATTGCTGAGGGGTGGTGGTAAAGGAAAGGCACCTCAGCACCATCTGCTCCACTTAATGTAGTTTGTTCTCCTTTCCAGGACTCACCAGACAGTGATGATGAAAGTAAGTTGGTTTTGCTCCTCCCATACCTGCTGAGTCCCTGGGCTGGTCCTGAGCAGTGCCAGCAGGTGCTCACCCAGGACTGCTGAGTCCTGGCTGCAACCTAAAGCCAGAGCTGCCCCCAGACTGATCTGGGAAAGCCTCACCACAGCCCCACATACCGTTTGACCTTCCCGGGCAGCTGCAGCCCTGGGAGGCTTTGGCTGCAGGAGCTACACATGCTCAGGGCGTCACAGCCCTCGTGGGCTGGGGGCCAGAGCGTCTTGCTTCTGTCCCTTGTGACATCATGGGCTCTGGGAGGGTTTAAAACCCAATCAGACCAACCCTGAACACTAATTCTCTTCTCTCTCTGTCTCTAGAAATGCCAGATCTGGAGTAAGGAAAACTGTCGTCTTCAGGGTTTGGGGAAAGAACTTCATCACAGCATTTCATAATTGAGATAAGAATTCCTGAGTTGATAGCCCTAAAGGGAGATCCTGCATCCTTTAACCCATTTTCAGTCCATTCTAAATGGCTTCACTGATGGTAGGTGTGTCCCATGGCACGGGGCGGTCTAAGCCACGAGAGGCAATAACGTTATGCATGAACCAGACTTCCAAACCCCCCTGAGGTGTAGGCAATCCTGAGAGAACCGTTGCAATAAAGCTAATGGAGCCTCCTTGCCTCGTGATTCCAGCGGGAGAACCCTGAATTCACACCGAGTGGTAAATCAGCATTTTCCCCTTTCCACGGCCTCAAATTGTTTATACTGGGAACAAAACTGTTGTCATTGGCTCCCCAAATTCAGCAGGTGAGGCACATCCCTCTATGGTGTCTTCAGGTCTGTTCCACTAAAGATTTTCTTGCAAAGGAAACAGTTTCTCCTGGTTTGGTGTCCCGAGCCCCGCCCGGCGCCGGTGGCCGGAGCCTGTCCCGTGTGCCCCCAAGGCTTCCCCCCTCCCGGGGTGAGTGGCTGTACATTGTTGCTTGTCAATCTGTATGTTTAGACCAAATCGTATTTGCACTGTGGGTTTGGCAGCAAGAGGCAGAGGGAGGGGCGGCGGTGCCCGCGGCGGGCTGGGCAACCTCAACTTCTGTTCAGAGCAGCTGGGATTTTTTTAATGTCTGCATTCTTTCTAATAAACTGTTGAAGACTCCCTGGCTCCCGTCGGCCTCGGCCTGTGCGTCCTCTCCGCGGCAGGGCAGGGAGTGGCCCGGGGGGACGGAACCCTCCCGGGGGGGTAGTGGGGGCAATGGGACACTCCCCACTTTCGGGGCGCTGGGCTCC
>NW_008684290.1:0-210 GCF_000695815.1 Acanthisitta chloris
TCAGCTCTCCAAAACAAGAGCCGGGGAATAGGGGGAGGGGGAGAAGCCGTCCCGACCCCCGGGCTGCTGTCCCTCCGATCCGTGTCCCCCCTGCATTGGGGACAAGGATGATTCCGCGGGCAAAGGAACCAGGCACCAAGTAGCTCGGACGGAGGGAAAGTGGAGATGGGGGGAGAAAGGGAGAGGTTTGGGGTCTTCAGGAGAGGGGGT
>NW_008684290.1:638-1167 GCF_000695815.1 Acanthisitta chloris
CCCGCCGCTCCGGGGTACACCGACCCCAACTCCGCCAGGACACACGGGGCAGTTCCCGTCTGCTTTCTGGGAAAAGAAAAATCCAGCTTTCCGGAGTTTTCCTACTCTTTGTGCGGCGGGGGATCCCACAGCCCCACAACATCACTTAGGGGAGAAAAAAAAATTAAAAAGAGAAAGGAAAAAAGGAAAACCAAGTTCTCCTTGTTCTTCCCAAAGCAGAAGAAGGAGGGGAGGGAAGGGGAGAGGGGAGGCAGGTTTGAAAGAGCCGAAGGGAACAAGTTGTGCCCGGGTTTCCCGGCCGCAGCAGCCGGTGCTGTTGCAACACGCGCCTGCTCCAATCTGCGCCGCTCGGGAACAATAAACAGGATCATACAAAGAAGTGGAAAGGCGGCATCTTTGCTTCTGGTTTCTATGACAGCATCAGAGAGAGACAAACCAACTATAAACTCTAATTCCTAGATTCCTCCTCCCCCCTCCCCCCCAAACCCCCTTTTGTCTGCCATTAATTTAAGTGGCCATATGGAAAAGG
>NW_008684290.1:1214-1629 GCF_000695815.1 Acanthisitta chloris
AAAGAAAGAAAAAAAAACAACTAAAAGTAGCGGCAGGGTGATGGCGAGGGTCTAGCCGGGGCTTTTTGCACTTGTTTTCAGCGGTTGCTCGAAGTGAGGGGGCTCAACCATAGCGGGAGGAGAGAGGCTGACCCCGCACTGCTGCCCGGTCGGGTCGGGGGAGGCAGAGGGCAACCCCCTCCTCTGCCCGGCTCCGGGGAGACTGGCATGCCCCAAGCCTCCTGCTCCGAGAAGGTTGATCCCCATGACCTGCCCCCTTTGTGTGGGAAAGCCTCGGAGAGTGCCGAGCCCCTCTTTGGGGCCGCCCCCCGAGGAGGGTCAATCCTACCCGCCGGCAAACTGCGCCCCAAACTCAGCCTAACTCGCCAGGGTCGATCGCAGCGCAAACACATCCTCAGGCCCCTACCCCTCGCTC
>NW_008684291.1:0-7065 GCF_000695815.1 Acanthisitta chloris
AGCACAGCCCAGCACTGTGCCCAGCACCGTGCCCAGCCCAGCACAGCCCAGCAAAGTTGCACATGGTTCTGTTTCTCGCCTGTTTTTTCTGGGCACAGCCTGTCCCTGGCTGGCTGCCCAACACACTGTGACAGCACCATGCCAAACACTCACCTCCCCACAGCACTCAGAATTGCTCCAATTCAATGCAAACCATTTAAACAAATGAAAAGAGATGGGGTCTACCCCAATAGTGCTGAGTGGAATAAAAGAGGCTTGTGAGGGGAACAGGGTGTTAGTGTGAAACCACCAAGGAGTGTAATCCGTGCAGACACAGGGAGGGAATTAAACTTGCAGAGAAAACATTCAATAACTCGCTTTGGAGCCATAAATACATTCTTTCTAGGCAGTTTTGAGGGCTATAACATGCTGTTAGAGCAAGAAGAGAGAGTATTTCCTGCGAGAAAAAAAAAGATAAAGTAAATTGATATTTTGTTCTTAGTTCATCCACTTTCTTAATAGACACATTAACATATGTACTTGGAACCAAACCAACCAAAGTAACTTTGTGTTTTACAAAGAAACAGACACTAGTGAACAACACTGTTTGCTTTTCTGAGCATAAAGCAGGTTACAGTATAACACCTTTTTTTTTTTCTTCCAGGATTGAAAAGCCACAGAACACATTTATGCTATCACTGACTGCAGTATGAATTTTAACTGAAAATATTTAGAAAGCCTCAGAAGTATCAGCAGCTCTCCGTGAGAGATCTCCTGCAGACATTTTAGGGCACACTTTAGGAGAAATCCTTCTCCTGGTTATGCCCATGCAGCCTCCTCCATATGTATTGTGTAATTGCTTTGGAAGATCAGGTTTTCCTCCTCTTTCTTCATGTTTTAGCAGGGTCATTCATTACTTTCTGCTGCTGGCCAGCTCGTAGGAAGACAACAGCAAAATTAAACATCTCTCCATGATGTGCTGACAGGCATTCTAGGGAATTCCAATGACCCTAGTAGGGCTTTTAATAGTGATATCTTGCATATATTACTGTGCATTGCTGTGAATTTGCCATTGCTCTGTAACCATTTGTAGTCCTCACACTCACTGGTGAGGCAGCTAAACTCAGATGCAGCGACCCGAGATATGAACAGGTTACATCAACTCATTCAGCAAAAGCAAATGCTTCCTCATCCCAAGCTCACACACTAGGTAATCCATGGACTATTTGTAGGACAAAGTAAATCACTCTGGATCAACAACTTGTCTTCCTTTGAAATATTTTCCCACTGAAACAACATTCACAGCTGCATAGAAATGCTAGTCTTAGGAGAGGTTATTTATGAGAAACACCAACAAACCCCCATGAAGTTAGCACACTGTTGAATTAATATACTATTTGGATTCTGCCAGTACCTGAGCAGAGGTGTCAGAGGAACCTTTCCTTCCCCTTGGGGTGGGTCACCACGTTTTCATTAAGACCTTTGGACAGCAGTCGCTCTGCAGTCAGATCCCCCAGGGAGCCTTCGTTAAATACACAGCCAATTGCTGTGGATTAGCCCTTTCCAAAGCCAAGAAAGCCCTACAGCTATATTTATTCTATTTCCCCTTATTTTTGCTGCATAAGCTCAAAGATTCTACGAAGTGGTCACTAGCAATATATCTGCTATGACACAAGATGATAAATAATGTTTGGAGCCTTATTTAGTGGTTTACAGCCTATTTATCTTACTCTATAAAAGCACAATGTTCCAGGCTGTAAAATGAGAATCTATTTCAGTTTAAAGAGAAGCTTGAAGTACATCCCAATTAAAGATGTCTTGCTCTGATGCCTAAGCAGATGATCTCAATTCCCTTAGTTTTGCTCATTTTCTCTGAGTACCATGAATAGGTAACCTCAGATTGAAAATCTTGCAGACACTATAGTCTCCAGTGAAGCTTGAATGCATATTGAGCCAAAAGTGTGCATAGTGCCACTGGTCTGGTTTCATGGAGTTCCCTTGTACACACTGTGCTACCTGAGCTGAAAGTGTGCATGGTGCCACTGGTCTGGTTTCGTGGAGTTCCCTTGTACACACTGTGCTACCATTAAAAAAGTAAGTCTTTGACAAGATATGTTTTTCCCAGTGACTGCTAATTCTTCATGCAAAATCATTGAATATTACTTTTAAGACTGAACAAACTATTTTTTTCAACTGCAGAGAGGCCTTGACAAATTAAGAGGCTGAGGAATCACCAGCTGCATGAAGAGTAACAAGGGCAGGTGCCAGATCCTGCACCTGGGAGGGCTCCTAATTTTTGAGTGGGGGAAGACACAAATGCCTTCCTGATTTTTGCTTGGCCTTATGTGTTGGACAAGTAGAACATCTGTGTTTAGATAAGGTAGACTTAAAGGCACTGTACTGAACACAGTGGAGATCCCTGCTGTGCTGTGGAAAAGATCAAAGCACACAGTGACAAATACCCCTGCATGAATCCCTGATGAACAGGTGAAAACAGCAGGTTTGGGGCTCCTCTAGCATCCCTCTTTGTGTGACTCTGCCCAGGTGCTGCTCCAAGGACCCCCTGGTTGGTGAGGAAATGAAACAAATTTACTCTGCACATTTCTCCCGTGGGTTTGTGGTTGTTCCTGCCTCCTGCCTGTGCTGGCTCACACATATATCATAGAACCACAGAATGGTTTGGGCAGGAAGGGACCTTAAAGATAATATAGTTCCAGCCCTTGCTATATGTATCTCCCCAGGGAAACCTCAAATAACAAAGTACTCTAGAAAGGCAAAAGTGACTTGACAAAACACACTTATAAAATCATGTCCCAGGAGTCTAACAAATATAGACTAAATCTGCAGGGAGACCAAGTTTTCAGGACATTCAAATGAAAATGCCCCCAAATTTCCAGCTGGGAAGTCCAGACAATAGTGTCTTCATGGCATGGGAGATTTCAATGGCCTGGAACCATCTAAGCACTGCCCAGCTGGATTCAGAGAGCACAAATGGCTGCTAATGTACTTGTCTGGCTTCTGGTTCATCTGAGGCTCCAGGAGAGCGTGGCAAGAGGACATGGGCTGCAAACACGACCTGCAGGGATGGGACCACTCTAAGAAGTTAGCCACAATTCCACAGCAACTTCATGACCTCTTTTCAGCCCTAATTCAGAAATAATTCACTATGGAAGGACAACCAAGCTGCAAAGGAAGAGCAGATGGCTAAGTTAACAGAGCAGAACATATTGCTATACTGAGCAGTAATTAATTCGATTGGAAACTATTGCTCAGGCAATGGCTGAGCTCCAAAGGAAGAACTGGAGACCTGAGAGCCTGTGCTGATGTATGGACAGCTGACAGTGAGCACTGCTTCCCCACCATCCTCCACAAACCCTGTCACCTTAGCCAGCCCCAGCCAGAGCAGTCAGGCCTCGTGGGGAAAGAACATGGATAGAAAACAACCTGGAACACTGGAGTGGGGCAAGGGGAAGGTTGGGTCGAGGAAAGAAGTGAGGCTGACTGGCATGAACTGTCCCAGTGCTCACACTCACTTATCTTTACTGTTTAAATAGCCACTCAGTTCTACAGAAATGCTCATGGAGCCAATCCACACCTTCCCTTTGGATGGTGATCCCAGAGGGGAGCAGAGGGTTTGGTTTTCTTTCTGACAGGACAAGAGCCCCAAGTTGTGTCAGAGGAGGGCCAGGTTCAATACTAGGGAGAATTTCTTCCTTGACAGTGGTTGAGCACAGCTGCCCAGGGAGGTGGTGGAGTCACCAGCCCTGGAGTGTTCATAAACAAGCAGACTTGGCCCTTGGCAATACGGTTTAGCAGCCGTGGTGGTACCCAAAGGTTGGACTTGATGGTCCTGGAGGTCTTTTTCAACCTCAGTGAATCTCTGGTTCACAGTGCTTCAGAAGAATTTTGATCCATGGTATGCTGATGGTATAAGAAAAACCAGACTGTGCTGCTTAGCAATCCCCGTGGCTTGACAGAGCTCACAGAAGAGCAAGCTACATTTTGTAATGATGTCAGATATTCTTTATGTGGTTCCTTTACATTCCTGTGAACTCAACTGTAAATGTTCTATCACATACTTAATTGTGATTTAAAAAGGAACTGATTTCAAAGTCCAGAATGATACAGGAGCTTTTTTTCCCCCATATGTGATTTCACCCAGGAGTCAGCACCACTAATTACTAACAAAGGATTTCTCAAGTTAATCATCTTCTTAGAAGACTTTGGGGACCTTAACCCGTGTTTACTGCGGGGCCTTTTGAAATGCAAATCACTTATGCAAACTTCAGAAAGCCCCAAACTCTATTTGGATTCATTTGTAAGTAGTTAAAGATCAAAGTCACTCCACACCAGAAAGAAGATGCAAAGTCTTTTTTTTTCCCCAAAATGCTGATTTATATTCCCCACAAACTTTCACAGACTGTTTGGTCTCATACTTTTTGGTACCTGCAAGCAGCAGTCAGAAATCCTTGTGGCTGTTTGTGTAAAGATTAATGAGTTGTAAGCCGCGTTTCTTTATTTCCTAACCTTTACTATCGCAGGAGGTCACTCAATCTGGGAAGGTGACAGCTTTGGATATAACTTTACAACATTCAGAATGGGTGACCCACAGTAAATTACACAGCTTGTTCTGTTTTGGAGCAGTGGCTGTCAGTGTTTTTCATCTGTGCCTTTCTGCAAACCAGCCGAGCTCTCGCAGCCCTATTTGTCATGGAGGAAGGGCTCTGTGGTGGAGCCCATTAAAACACTCTCATGGACCACTTTTTCACAAGTGAAGTGTCTGAACTTATCTATTACACAAAGTCAGAAGGAACTGTAGCTGCTCCAGAATCTGCCAAGCCATTTTTTCCCAGACCCCCATTTGAAACTATTACAGTAGTGCCCAGCATCCGTTAGAGAAGTTATTCCAGACTGAGTTCTGGTGCAATCTGGATGAATTAATTCCAACATTCACCCGATTATAGTCTCAACCACAATGGTTCTGTTGTTGGTACACTGATTTTATAGCTTCTTGTTCACTCTGTAACCCTGAGAAAGAATAGCTATGAAGAACAATATGTAGAGTGCAGAAGCTTTCAAATACTGGAAACAGCTGCAATTGTCATTTGTAACTGTTGTACACACAAGGTACTTCCTGCTGGACCTGTGTGTCCTCCCTGTGGGAAGAACTGCTGTGGTGCACAGTCTGACACTGTCAGACTCCCAAGCCAAAGGAGATTCAGTGATCCAAGTGCTGTCCTCTAAATTCCTTCCAACATCTGAGCCAGTCAGAGGTCACAGAAGAGACCTCCTGGTTGGGGTTAATGTACTAGCATGTGACACTGAGGATGTTGCAGATTATTGAATGCCCAAATTCATAAGCAACTGGACAGAGTCATGGAAGAAATATCCAGATAGTACTATCAAATAATAATAATAATAATCTACAAAATCCTATCAAATATAGTCCCACACCCATGCAGGGCATTGGAATGAGATGATCTTTGAGCTCCCTTTCAACCCAAACCATTCTGTGTCACTGTTTCTGGCTCCAAGTGTCTTTGGCTTTGAAGGCACTGAAAGCCATGAAGAAAGTGTACAGTGCTGTTCTTAAGCAATGGCCTGGAGGAGTCTGGGTTGGCTAATTAATTACCTAGGCATTAATACATGCTGAATAGATAACATCTATCACCTTCTGACACTACCAGCACAATCATAGAATCCCACAGTGGTTTGAGTTGGAAGGGACCCGAAAGCTCATCCCATCCCACCCTGCCCTGGGCAGGGACACCTCCCCCAGCCCAGGCTGCTCCAAGCCCATCCAGCCTGGCCTGGAACTCTCCCAGGGATGGAGCAGCCACAGCTGCTCTGGGCAGCATCATGTCAGGCCTGTACCTTTCTGCATGCCAACACAGCATGGGCAGCATCATGTCAGGACTGTACCTTTCTGCATGCCAACACAGCATCCTGGTGGCAAAAAAATGTTTTATCCTCTCTCAGTGTATGAAGGGTTTTTGTTTTCTCTTTTTACAGCTTAACTGAAACGCTAAATGGAAAATGGCAGTGATTAAAAAAAGGACACGAAGGTTCATTTTAAAGCCCAATTTCTCCTAGCTAGAACTCAGTTACTCAGATAGTGAATAGAGGGGTGTTTTGCAGTCATGTCCAAGCCACAGATGCCAGACTCACTAGATGAAGCCCGTCGGTGTTTCAGGAGGCTTTACAAAAGTTAGGTTGGAGACCAGACAAGAAAGGAATATAAAACACAGGTCATTGCCATGCATGGACAGGAGCCTGACGTAGCAGCTATAATTAACTAGTGCTAGAAAGCATTGCTAACTTGCCTGCTGAAATAAATGGGCACAGCTCTACTGAAGCCAGCACACCTGCGACACTCACACTGGCAGAGCAGCTGACCCACATACCCACAGGTGCCTTCAAACTCATTTTGCCCTGCTAACTACATCATTTCCATCCTTCCTGCTGCCAGCCAGGCTGACTCTGCCGCTCCATCCTCCCACCTCCCACCTCTTCTGCTATTAACTCCATTTATGACCCATATTTACCTTCCTTACTGGGGGCCAGAGCGGGGGGATGAGTGTGATTCCAAACAGGTAACTTCAGGGACACGGCTCCTCCAAAGAGAAGATTAAAAATGCTGCAGTCGAGCTGGAGAGATATTTCTAAAACCCAAGAAAAGACAGTTACTGCTCAGCATGGGGGTAGGGAGGGTGGAAAGGTTAATACACTCCACAGAAGCATTGCTTAAATTAACCATGTCCTTTGAATGATACCTCGCACTAAGACACACTGGATAGTATCACAAATTGCCTCGGTCTTGCTTTTTCTTCTCTCCCCTTTCATCCATTCAGTGAGTCCTGACTCCTGTCAAAGGCACCTGACAGAAAGCCTGAACTCCAAAGCGTTCTCAGAAAAGAGCTTAGATGAGCTTTCTCCCTCTCCACTCCCCTCTCCTCCCCCTCTCATGCACATTTTTCCACTCACACCTTGGCTGCAAACTGCCAATTCCCGTGCAGAAAGGCTTGGCCACAGCTCTGCGTGGGGAAAGCAAACACTGGCTGTCACCCGAAAAACTAAGGAGCAGGG